>NC_142945.1:49409880-49439880 GCF_046866305.1 Octopus bimaculoides | reverse complement strand
ATTTCCAAAGGTGAATTATTCAAACCCCAAAGAATTTCCTCTCAATTAATGGCTATGATGCTTCCCCACTACTTCTGCTCGTGATCAGAGATGCACATATCGTCAGCCACCAAGGGACATGCCCAACTGGTTAAGGTCAAACAACTGACAAGCAAATATGTGGTATTGAGCAAAATATTTGCTGTAGCCCATCTTTTATACCAAGACAAAACAATGTACATGATAACACTTCCAATCAATTAAGATCAGAAGCCATGAGAGCCACTGCCTGGTAATGCATCCAGGCATCTTTTATTATTATTATTATTATTATTATTATTATTATTATTATTATTATTATTATTATTATTATTATTATTATTATTCCTTCGTAACACAGTGCAGGTAAACTGCGCCGGTGTCTTTAGTCATCTGTCAAGTCACAATAAAGACCTCAGACAGATAATACTTTCCTTAAGATGTGTGCTGTGCCCAATAAGGCTGCTTTTTTGCTAAACATCAATCTTGCATGGGATCTCCAGTTGCACTTTTGTACCCAGGCTTCAGTTGCCTTTTCTACCCGACTCGATTGTGTTCCGATGCAGCGTTACATAACCGTGTATTAGAGAATGTTTTCTACAGCGTCTGTTAGAGGGTTTAGGGTTATTCGTCACCCATTTTTCTTCACAATTTATTATGACAATTGTCGCTGCACCTAACAAATGCAGAAATCTCGTAGATTCTTGCAGTACTTGCAAAAGAAATTCCTTTTGCAGCAGTTTTTGCTGTAATGGCGGCAGCTGAGTTTGTGTTTCTTTCAATATTTTTTTTTTTTTTTTATCTCCTTTCAACTTCTTATCGTTTTTGTTCATGTTTTTCTTATCGTCGTCGTTGTTGTTGTTGTTGTTGTAGCTTCTGCTCTTATCTGACATGTACTTCATTAAACTTCTCCATTTCGACGACAGAACAATAAGCGATCCGCAGGGAGAGATTTTACATACAGATGGTACTCATCGGTCCATGCCTGACGAAATTTTCATCTAGAAATAGAAATAATTCAACAGGCAGCATCGTGGTGGGTATATACTAACTAATTGCCCCATCAACGACTTCGAAATATGCTCGAGGGCCTATGTAGTTTATGAGGTAGTCTTCAGCAAATGTGGAGCATCCTACAGAGTGAACAACTCCAGAAAACTGCATTTTCTAACCAAGGAACATATGAGCATAGAAACATCGATCATAAAACACCTACGGGAGTATCAGACCCAGGATTTTACGA
Organism: Octopus bimaculoides; assembly: GCF_046866305.1. Lineage (NCBI taxonomy): Eukaryota > Metazoa > Mollusca > Cephalopoda > Octopoda > Octopodidae > Octopus > Octopus bimaculoides. The sequence continues at coordinate 49,438,619 of NC_142945.1, read as the reverse complement.
TAACCATCAGAATCAGCCATTCAGCGGAATAGGGACCATCTCAGAATCATGGCGGCCCTCCTTACCAACAAAAAGGGACCAGCTACAAATAACAGAAAAAAAGCTACGTGAAGGAGACTAGTGGCAATAGCACCACCAGTTTGTGCGTTTCGATCCCTCACTTGTCCACATGTCCTGAAGAAGGTGTTATAACCCCGAAATATTGAAATATGAGGTAAAACTCCCAGCTTTGTTCTCTTTTCTTTTCGGAGCTTAGTTTATAAATTCATCTGGCATTGATCACACAATGTTTCGCCATAACTATTCCATTTTAGTGCGTGTGTGTGTGTGTGTGTGTGTGTGTGTGTGTGTGTGTGTGTGTGTGTGTGTGTGTGTGTGTGTGTGTGCTTGTGCGTGTGTATGTATATATATATACATGTATGTATATATATATATATATATATATATATATATATATATATATATATATATATATATATATATATATATATATATTGCTTACGGCCATATCACGCTGAAAGCACTTGTTCTCGTCCGATCAACGAAGTTCAGCAACGTCGAGCCTAGTGAGTACTTAGATGGGTGACCGCTTGGGAAACCTAGGTGCTGTAAGCGTCACACACTTTATAGGCGCAGGAGTGGCTGTGTGGTAAGTAGCTTGCTTACCAGCCACATGATTCCGGGTTCAGTCCCACTGTGTATACACACATACACACACAGGGAGTGTATGGAAATTTCCTGTTTCTAAGTGCATTCCCATGCACACACACACACACACACACACACACTCCCTCCCTTCCTGTCTCTCTCTCTCTCACTCACTCTCTCTATCTCTTTCTCTCTCTCTTTCTGATGTCGCGCCCACGCACACACATTTGATAGAAAGGTTTTGTCAGTGCAACCTTGAAGAGTTTTCGCCGAACAATTCGATTCCAGGACATTTTTGGGCAGAATTCTACTTTAACCCCTCATAACTTTCTCTAATTTTTGGAACCTTCGGAAAATTTCTACGAATTTGTATTCTACACAGAGGAATTCATACGTCTATGAAATTTTTCTTTTTTGTTATTTTTCAAATTTTCGAATTAAAAAGATAATTTTTATTGATTTGTCGATTTTTTTTTCTTTTTTTTTTTTTTTTTGTAAATCAGAGTTTAAAATATGGACAGTCCAAATTTTTGGCTTAAATCTCATTAAATGTGTTTATAAGGAGAAAGATATTGAAAAACATCAATACGTCAGAGTGACCAACAGAATTCCGTCCATTTTCGAAGCCTGGTGCTTATGCTAGTTAACTCTTATGACAAACCGATAAGTTACGGGAACGTAAACAAACCAACACAGTTTATGAAACGGTGGTAGGGTACAAATACAAACACACACACATGCAAGCCTACATACATATGTATGTGTTTGTATGTATGCATGTATGTACATATATACATACACACTAGGGGACGCTGAAAACATACTGACTTTAAGGGGGCCGACAAAGGCCTTGTTGGAGGCCCAACCTTCTGGAAAAATCTGAAGGAACACTGCAATAAGTGTATGAATCTGAGAGGGTATTCTGTTGGATAAAATCATAATTAACTGACCCTCCTGTACCCGAAGCCAGGAAATGTTTCGCCCCGTCCCCGCCTACATACATACATACATTCTACGGGTTTCTATAACTTCCTGTTTACTACTACTACTACTAATAATAATAATAATAATAATAGTAACAATAATCTTTTTTACTCTTGGCACAAGGCTCGAAATTTTGGGAGGTGGTGGCAGTCGATTAGATCGAACCCCGTACGCAACTGGTACTTAATTTATCGGCCCAGAAAGGATGAAAAAGCAAAGTCGACCTCGGCGGAATTTGAACTCAGAACGTAACGACGGACGAAATACTGTTAAGCATTTCGTCCAGCGTGCTAACGTTTCAGCCAGCTCGCCACCTTAATAATAATAATAATAATAATAATAATAATAATAATAATAATAATAATAATAATAAATTTTAAAAATGATGATGATGATGATGATGATGATGATGATGATGATGATGATGATAATGATGATAATAATAATAAATAGGCTTTAGTCGGCCCGCGGTTATAGAAGGACACGCTTACCCCAAATACCACGTGGCAGAACTGATCCCGGAAGCATGAGATTGCGAAGCAAATATCTTACCACATTTTCGTAACCAAAGCTATGTTTTATTCACGGTGAGTTTTGTGTGTGATCAGATATGAACAAACAAAAGACATTTTAATAAAACAGAATAAAAGACGAGTGGAAAGAAGAAGAAAAAAAAAGAAAGAAAGCATTAACTTCTGTATTATAAGCGTAAGACTGAAATTCGGAGAGTTATGTTCCTTGTTCTAACAAACACTTTCGTCGAATGACAACCGAGGAATTTACTAAACAAATTATAAGGATTTTATCGTTTCGACTGTCTCTTTCTCACCACCACCACCACCACCACTACTACTACTACAACTACTACTACTACTGCTATTACTACTACTATCACTGCTATTTTTGCCGCTGTCGCTACTATCACTTCTACTACTGGTGCGGCAACAACGACGACCACTACTACTTCTGTTACTCCCACTATAAAGTTAACGTTTATAATTACTACTACTACTACTACTACTATCATCATAAAGAACACCAGAACGACGAACGCATTCCGGTATGTATCAACTTTGCTATTAAACACAGTGGGCAGAATTCTGCTTTGTACACGGAAGATAAACCCTCGTAACTTTCTGAAATTTTCAGAAATTTTTTGCGAATCTGTGGTGTACACAAGGGAATTCTTATGATTTCCGAAAGCCTATTTAGCTGCTAATTTTAGTACCCTTCCCGACCACCTCGTATCCTGCTCCTTTGTCTCCCCATAAACACATTTAATGGTCTGTTGCAATGATTTAATCCAAAAAGCACAGACTGTCCGTATTTTAAGCTGTGATTTAAAAAAAAACAAACAAAATTCGAAAAATTAACCAAAAAGATTTTTAAAGTTTCGAAAATTCAAGGTTTTTTCTTTTTTTTTTTTTTATCAATTGTGTAAATTCCTAATTGTGTAGAATGCTATCTCGCAAAACTTCTCTGTAAATTCCTAAAACGAAAAATTAAGAATAGTGCCCCAATTTTTTCTATTTGATTTATTACCATTTTTTTTTTAAATACAGTTTTAGCTGATAATAAATATATATATAAAAACAAATTTATTACAATATCTGAAAGGCATTCCAGTCTTGATGACTAATTAAAGGTATCTCAGAAAAATATAGGTGTTGCAGAAATATGATGGCTTATCCGTCTGGTCTTAAAAAGGGCCCATGAGCGCTAATGGGTTAACTTAGCCAAAGTAATTCAAATTTAATTATAATCTTTTTTTAAAAATCTTTTACTTGTTTCTGTCATTGGACTATGGCGATGATGGGGCACGTCCTTGATAGGTTTACGTCGAACGAAGCGTCCCCGATAAAATATGATGACGTAAACAAACTTTTATTATGAAGCACTAACGGAGGAAACACACACACTCACACACACACACATACATACATACACACACACACATACATACTTACACACGCAAACACACGCACATACATACATACATACATACACAAACATACATACATACACACACATACATACATACGTACATACATACACACACGCACGCAAACACACACACACACACACACACACACACACACACACACACAAACACACACACACACACAACGTGTTTCTTTCAGTTTCCATCTACCGAATCAACTCACAAGGCTTTGGTCAACCTGTGGTTACAGTAGAACACACCTAACGAACCCGGAACTGTGAGATTGACAAGCAAACATCTTACCATATTTTCGTAACCATAGCTATGTTTATTCATAATTTGTTTTGTGTGTAATTGTGTGTAATTAGAAAGACAAAATGACATCACAATAAAATAATATATAAAAGACGGGCCAGAAAAAGGATCCTCTCATGCCCACCACCACCTCAGTAGAATAATATGAAAACTTTTATATCGTAAACGTAAAGCTAAGAATGAGAGAGTTATGTCCCTTATTTTTCTAAAGGCGTATGGGTGTGTGGTAAGAAGCTTACTTCCCATCTATATGCTTCAGGGTTCAGTCCCACTGCGTGGCACCTTGGGAATGTGTCTTCTACTATAACTACGGGCCGACCAAAGCCCTGTTAGTGGATCTGGTAGACGGAAGCTAAAATAGACTTTACGCATATATATATATATATTTCTGCCCTAGTAGACGTCTAAGAGGTAGACCACCCACAATTACCTCTATGGCTAGGAAGACCCCTATAGAGAGATGGAGTGGATGGACCAGAGCCATACGGACCCCCACTAATATCCACCAGGTAAAGAAAATGATCGCACATGCACTAGGAGCTAGTATAAAGGTCACCCTAAAAGGCCACACCTTTAAATTTAACAACAAATTATACGCCCAGGACGAGGGGGCAGCCATCGGGGTTAGTATCGCCGGTGATGTGGCCAATCTTTTCATGGTATGGTGGGACAGAAGGCTTAAGGAACGCCTGACACAGAACTCCATACTCGTGAATGTGTACTCTCGGTATGTCGATGATATCAACTTAGTGGTAAAGACACCCCCACAAGAGAGTACCCCTGAAATAGAAATAGAAACTAAGACTATGGAGAGCATCCAGCAAATAGCTAACTCCATCCACCAGAGTATTAGAGTTACGATAGACTACCCTACTAAACACCCTAACCATAGATTACCTGTATTAGATACTGAACTCTGGCTAGAAACTAAGAACAATAAAACCAGAATCCTCCATTCACACTATACAAAACCTATGGCCTCCAAGTACCTGATCCACCGGAACTCGGCTATTGCGGACAATGCCAAATTCAACATATTGATGGCAGACCTCGTCAGAGTAATGCGAAATGTCTCCTGCATGTGCGACCCTACAGAATTAAAGAGACATATACAACATTTCGTCCACCGCATGCAGTTCTCGGGTTACAGCCATAAAGAAAGGATCAGGGTTTACAAAGGAGCTATGAAGAAGTTTGAAACAATCAAACGCAACGATAGGAATGGGATTTTCCCACTCTATAGGAGCAAATCATGGAACACCATAGAAAGAACTAAGAAGAAAATAGGGAAGGCAAGCTCATGGTACAATAGCCACAAGTACCAAAGCGTCATGTTCGTCGACACCACCCCTAGAGGCGAACTGGCGTACCGCTTTAGAAGGGCCCTAGACAAACTTAAGCTAAGAATTAAGGTTGTTGAAAGACCAGGCAACCCTATCAAATCCCTTATCAGTAGAACATACCCTTTCAGTAGAACCCCCTGCACTGATAGTAACTGTATCGTATGTAGATTTAGCCCACAAACGAACTGCAAAACCAGAAATGTGGTCTATAGTATAAGATGTACAGAGGGACGATGCAGAAATAAGACAACGACATATGTAGGCGAAACAGCAAGGAGTATAGGGGAGCGGGCAAACGAACATTGGAGGGAACTTAAGGAAGGGAAGAACTCATCAGTTCTGTACCAGCACGCTGAGCAAGAACATAGAGGCTCAATCAACAACATAGAAATTAAAATCTTATCTACACATAGCAGTGATGCAGCACTTAGACAAATTACTGAAGCTACACACATAATAGAAGGGAAACCTAGCCTGAATAGGAAACTAGAATGGAACACTAACATACGCCACTAACAAACCACAGCATGTGACAACATGTTACCCATAAACCAATAATAGGAACAAAGTATAATACAATACATAGATAAACAAATGGAATTAAATACTACATACGTTAACAAAATTTAATTAAACACAAAAAAAAAAAAACACACACACACACACATGAACATATAAATAAATAAAAACTAATACAAACGAACACGTACTAACAGAGAATATAGGTGATACAGACACTCCCCATACACACATGCACTTACAAAAGACACAGACACATTGAAGGACACGCATGCGTAGACACATACAATAGGAATACAAAATACAAAATGGCTGATAGTTAGCAAGGTGAGACACACATAAGAAAGAAGAAGGAAACAAAGGACCACTGATGAGGTCACAGAAGTGTGACGAAAGAACTCTGGCCGGAATAAGATTAAGATTAAGATTAATGTAATATAAAGCTGAAAAAAAAAAAAAAAAAAGAAAATTAACACCAAATATACAGTGCGTGTGTTTTTATTGGCTAAACTGGCAATATGACCATCCCCAAGTACAACAACAATATATATATATATATATATATATATATATATATATATATATATATATATATATACAAATGATATATGAACATATGCATGTATACATACATATATTTACATACCTACACCTACATGTATATATAGATGCATATCCGGGTACAGGACGTGAAAAAACGTCACACACACACACACACACACACACACACACACACACACATACATATATATATATATATATATATATATATATATATATATATATATATATATGTATGTATGTATGTATGTAAATGCGTGTGTGCGTATAAGGTATGTATACATATATATATATGTGTGTGTATATATGGGTGTGTGGCTTTGTGTCTGTATTTGTCCCCCACCCCCACCCACTACCCCGTTGACATCCGGTATTGGTATATGTTTACGTCCCCGTAACTCAGCGGTTCGGCCATAGGGTCCGATGGAATAAGTAGCTGGCTTTGAAAGGAAAAAGGTACTGGGGTCGATCGATGCGTTCGAATAAAACGCTTCGAGGCTGTGCCCCAGCATGGCCGCCGTCAAATGACGGAAACAAGCGAAAGAATTAAAGATTGGAGAAAACAGGAAAGGAGAGAGATAGAAGGGAAAAGAAAGAGAAAGGAGAAAAAGGGTCGGTGTGGGGAAGGGGGGAAAGCTGTGGAAGAAGGAAGGGGAGACAGTGGATGGCCCACATCGCCCAGAACAAGTGGGGTACTCAGCCACGCTCCACGGCAATGCCGTTGCCGCAGAGAATGGCCAGTGGCGCTCGCAACAGTATCCTCTCCAACTCGTAGGGCTTGTTTCTCCGATGATGCTGGCGTGATCCCTATTTTGAGGGGACAGTCGGTCGCTACAACATGAACGGAATGGTGTGAGTAAATAAGATATGAGAATTCAATGGTTTCGACTCCCTCTCTCTCTTCCGCCGCCTCCTCATCATCATCATCCTACTACTACTACTACTACTAAGGAGGAGGAGGAGATGGGGAAGAGGAGAAGAAGAAGAAGAAGAAGAAGAAGAAGAAGAAGAAGAAGAAGAAGAAGAAGAAGAAGAAGAAGACTGTGGGATTTGCTTAGTCACTTCCTCTAATGTTTGCAAGACCAACAACAATGTATTTCTAAGAAACAGAATATGAATTTCTGAGAAACAATCAACAGTTCAATATCCGTCTGATAAATTCTGATGAGGCTTTATTTAGCTGGGAGATAGAGTGGGTTGGGGTTGGTGGAACATGAGTTTATGGGGGCGTATGCTTTTTATGCATAATATTTATATAATGCATAAAATCGATGTCCAGAAAATTTATATTGGATAAAGATGTGGTATGCCTTTTGCCTCTGTCTCCAAACGAAGCCAAATGCTGCTTATATCTTTATTCAAAAGTGTTTCCCGTCATTCAAATGTAAGTTTTTGTTTCTCCGTCCAAATCCGTAATGCTGACCCTTTTCCAGGCATCTATTGTTCAGAAGTCAGCTCTCCAGAGATCTAGATTTGCAGGATCTTTAGGGAATGTTTCTAATGCTATTATTTTTATTATAGTTGAAAGTTATCGACCCTATATTGGAGAGGCAGATATAGATAACTTTGACTGTATTTCTAATGAAGATCTTGTAATATTTATGCGACTGAAGGAAGTGGTTATCTATAAGTTTCAGGAATTTTTAGCTATCTTGGTAGCTACATTCATACTATATGTGGATTGTACCATAACATTTTACTCTGTCTCTGCTTTCTTGGTCTATTTACATTTGGGTCAATATAATTAATATTACTCCTAAATTCGGACTTATCTAGTACGATGTTGTAGTATGGGGCACCGTTTTAGAAAGTAGCACGATCAGCAGATAGATTGGAAACTCAACTATTAATGCTATTAATATAGTTTTGACAGTGGTAGCTAAATCCTATGTCAATATAGAAGATATCCTCATTTGATTTATGGCAGTGTTTAAATTTACATGTACTACTTTTAGCGTTTAATAAAGGAGTTCGATTTTCATATGAAATCGACTGATATTTGGATGTAAGCAATAAATTTGTTCAATGATATTAATAATGGATTCATAAATCATTTGATTGCCGCAGTTCTCATTCCACACAATTTGTATTAATAATCCATGTAGCAATTGAAGCAGTTAAAAAGAGTCTATTTGTGATCGCGTGATCTGCTAGAAGAAGCTGCTAAATTTTCCTCAAATTACACCCTACACTCATTATAAAATCAAAGGAAGTGTTATGAAATATGTGCAAATTTAGTACTTGCACTTAACGGAATTATTACCACCGCCTTCCAGAAAGCGGAGGTATTGTTTCAGTCGCATTTATTTGTTTGCTTGTCCGTGGACAAGATATCTCAAGAACCGCTGGGTGGATTCGGATGAAACTTTCAGGGATGTTTGGCCTCGTTACTAGTACGAATTGATTAGGTTTTGTGATCGATCTAGTACCGGACAAGGATTCTGGATTATTTTTCCTATTTTGTTTTTAGTTAATTTTTGAGAGCAGTCGGGTTCATATTTAGTATTCTCGTTTGTGAGAGAAGTCGAGTTGATTTTAGACATTCTCATATTAAAAATCATCTCTGGTTAATTGTTGAGAGGACGTTAGTGTTGCCTTGGCGGAGGTTTGTGCTCTCTGAGTGCTCTTGTTAAACCTATATTAGTCATCGAACTAATGTTGTCATTTCCTCGCTGCATTTTTATTTGTAATTAACTTTTTATTCCTTTCTACGTTAAATATATTAACACCAACTTAACTATTATTATTTTTTTTTTATCAATGCTTATTTTTGGAAGATGGATTTATTTTGACGATTGCGGGATGGAAGATACTTGTTAGTAATTCACAAACTCACAAACACTGTTAATTAGCAAAATATTTATAATTTGTTATACGGTGTCAAAATGTGCCACCTGATTACTGACAAGACGACACGGCTGCGGTGTAATCTTGTCAGTGACCAGGTCGCATTTCGCTCGACGGAATCTTTAACAACATATAATGAAATAATAAATGTTTAAATGAAGTTAATAGTCATCGTCAACAGTGTTTTTGAACTGCAGAAATGTGTCTTCCACGTGCACTCCGATCTAAATACTTACTTGGCAAGTATGCCACCAGAATATTTTTTGTCAAATAGACAGAAAAAAGAAATAGAGAATACATCTACTGTCGTAAATGAAACTTTTTACAACATACTTCCATTCAAATATATGTCATCATTAATAAGGTATGTGTCTGCTTATTCATGCACGTCTTATGTAGGCAAATTCTGTGTCACACGCTAATATGAAAACCTCTGCTACTTCCGCTGCTGCTGCTGCTGTTCTTTTTCTTTGTGTTACTGCCTGCTATACCTATCCGTTTGAGTACATTGTTATACAGTACCGGATTTACATTGAGAGCAGCAGACGTTACCTCCTCACATTCCGTCATATATATATATATCTTATTTTTATCGCTCGAAAGAAAGGTTGGTATTTTCAAAGTTTTGGTTTATATTTGTTGTAATGTCCGATATATTTGTTCTAATGTTCGATACAACAAAAAAGTGAGACATCAAACAGTTGAGATGTTACAGTTCTATATTTAAGAAATGAGGAATTATGTACATTATTTACATTATCTGCATTTGACGGATATTTGTCCGTCAAACAAGATGAGGACAGATATCCGTCAAATGTAAACAGTGTAGTTGAGATGTTGTTGTTTTTAGTTGTTATTGTTTAAGCCCGTCCCCAGGGGAGTGCTGAGTAAGTATGTTTATGGGTAAATGCTTTTTTGCTTTGACTATCCTTTATCTTATTTACTTTGGCTTTTCGAGTAGCTGACTACATGGGACAGCGTTATCTAATTCAGTGGTTCTCAATCTTTTGTCACTTTCTGAACTAGGTCAGACTTTTTCCTGGAAAAAAAAAGAACAAGAAATCAGTAAACAAAAGCTTTACATAATTTTTACTGGTTAACCCCCTCCCGCCTCCTCACCCACCCACACACACACCTTTTCGTTTTCCAATTAAAATGAAACACGAAATACTAATTAATTCGCTGTTTTTCACTAAATATTTTCATTTATTAAAATTTAATGAAATATATAAGGCGGATATTTTGGTAATGTTTAAAGCAGTTAAAAATATACCTGGTTTTAATTTCTGTGTTCGTCGTTGTGCCAGTACATATCAGTACAATACACACATATATATATGCATACGTACATAATACACTCACGCACACACACACACATATATACATTTTGTATGTGTGTATATATATATATATATATATATATATATATATATAGAGAGAGAGAGAGAGAGAGAGAGAGAGAGAGAGTCGTGACGCAAAACAAACGTTTGTGTGTGTGTCATCAGAGAGATAAGAGTTGGACGGAGGAAGTGGAGGAGGAAAGTATGGAGAGAAAAAAAGAAAGTTTGTTATATGGAAATATATTGATTTTACATAATGAACAAATGTGCAGTAAAACTTATGTTTACAAAAGAGGCTACATTTTAATTTCTCATTGTGGTCAACTTGCTTTTACTCTCTATACTTTGTACCTTTGCTTCTCCGACTGACACCCATTTCGGTGCCTCAAGGCTTATCTCTTATTCACCTCTTTATACCACTCACATTCTCAACTATCTTATTGTCCGTGTACGAGTACTTTGACTACCTGTGACGTACACTTTCACCAGACTGGCATCCAACCTTATCTTCTCATTTTTTTTTTATCTCGTGATTTGGGACTGCACTTCTTCCACTTATCTTATCTCTTAACGAGCCACTGTTTCGGTCTGTTTTTCTCTTGATTTCCTGAAACAGCTATCGAGATATGACATTATATGATTTCTTTGTTTCATTTTCTCTTTTGATTCTGTATCATTTGTGCTCCATGTAAGTAAATATATCAACACTAATTGCGTTTATCTATCTTACTAGCTATTTATCTTTTTATGTCTTACTTGTTTCAGTTATTAAACTGCGGCCATGCTGGGGCACAGCCTTGAACAATTCTTAGTCGAATCGATACCCAGTATTTTTTAGCCCAGTACTAATTCTATCGGTCATTTTTGCCAAACTGCTAGATTACGATAACGTAAAGCAAGACAAAACACGGGTTGTCTAACGGTGGTGTATGCGTGTGTGTGTGCGTGTGCGTGCGTGTGTGTGTGCGCGCGCGCGTGTGTGTGTACGACCCACATTTTTCAGATTTCGCCTACCAAATCCACTTGGTCGGTTAGTAGAAGAAAACATTTGCCCCAAATGTCATACAGTGGGGCTGATCCCGAATTATATGGTTAGAAAACAGCCTGGCTTATTCCCGGAACTTACCACCCACACAATACCAATGGTATTATGATAACATCATGAACATAAAAACTTACTTGTGAATCGTCATGTGATAATTTCTTCTCTCTACCACTCCTCGTTGATCACACGTGACCTGTGGTCAGATCTTTCTTTCTCCATTCAGCTAGCATAAAGGCAACACAAACTGCTATCTCTCTCTGCTCAAGTTCGTCACATCACAGCGTTCAGTATCTCATCTCGTTCGGCCTAACGGCCCTCAACGTTTGTTTTCCCCTGTGTTGGTTTCTGTTTGCTACTTTGGAATTCTCCGCATAGCAGGTTTCACTTAATTTGCTTCGCGAGAAGAGCTATTCTAAGAGCGTGTTATGCTTCATCTTCGAAATGCCTAGTTTAGAATAGAGGCAGCTGATGAAGGAAAAGTTCCATATGTGGTGTGTCTGTTTTCCTATGTGTTCATTCTGTTGTCTGTAAAAAAAAGTTCGTTTTTTGTGGTTTGTTTATGTTCCCGTTCCTTTTTTGTCCACGTTTTTTTGGCGTCCTGTACCCGGATATGCATCTATATATACATGTAGATGTAGTTATGTACATATATCTATGTATATATGCATATGCTCACATATCATTTGTATTATCATTGTTATTATTATATATATATATATATATATATATATATATATATATATATATATATATATATATATGCAGGTATTTAAGACAGTTGGGTGTAATTTGATAAAGGTGTGGCTAATATTTTGGGTTGATTTTACAAATGAGATAATCTTGTAAGAGTAAACAATAAATATACTAAAATGAAAACTATTCCTGGTCATTCAAGAGAGATAACTCTTAGCGCTTATTGAAATACAAACATTTCAAGAATCACCTTAGTGACGATCATTTTAATTTAGATTTAATTTTTCTGGTGTTCTTTTGTTTGTTTTTGTTTGCTTGTTTTTATTACTAATTAGCAACAAACCTGAAAATTATTTAATAAACTTTACAAGAACGACAAAATATTCTCGTTTATATAATTTCAACTAATTTTTACCTCCATTATATTCTTTTCTTGTTCTTTTTTTTTTTTTCTACAGCTTCGAAAGAATTTGTTTATAACTTGATAATTTCAAAGCTTTCATATCGAGTATCATGGATGATGGGTAAATAAATCAATTTCTCTATTCTTTTGTCGATTTTAATCATTTATCTGCGGCTATGTTCGTGTGCATGGAATGCATTACCCTCAGAGCTAATCCGTTAATCATTTCTACTCCAGTGCCTTCTTTGATAACTGTTTCTACTTAGACTTTAGCACATTGCATTTTCTCTCGCATTGTTTCCCCTGCCACTGCCCTGTTACTACAGGGGGGGGGGGAATTCATACGGTGACATGATGAACCTACAGTGTGCTGAAGGTTAAAGCACAAGGAAGGCACATTTGAAGGGAAGATTTCTGAAGATAGCAACAATGCCAGTGCTTAAACAAAGCTTTATTTTGTCGACCAAAAAGATAATGAACAACGCTGCTTCCTGTGAGAATTGATCTCAGAACATAAGGGATAAGACAAATGGCACAAGGAATGACGTTTCCAGTACTCCAATAATTCAACTAGGTGTATGCATACATACATATATACATATATATATATATATATATATATATATATATATATATATATATATATATATATATATATATATATATATATATATATATATATATATATATATATATATATATATATATATATATATATATATATATATATATACATATATATATATATATATAACAAATTAAAAGGGTATGGTGAAGCAAATGTTTGCTGATCCCTTAATTATGTTTATATATATATATATATATATATATATATATATATATATATATATACATACATTTATACACACACACACACACATATATATATATATATATATATATATATATATATATATATATATATATATATATATATATATATATATATGTAGGTATGTATATATGTATGTATTCATGTATATATGTATGTATGCATATATATATATACGTATGGATGGATGTAAATAACTGAGATTCAGTTGAATTAGGTACTTAAGTTGAAGCACCGAGTCAGTCCAGTATTACCCGCAAAACCCGTACATTCAAGTATTTTCGGAACTGGCAATTATAGTTATCATACTTGAATTTTCATAGTGGAAATTAAATTTGGTGTCGTATTCATTATAAACTTATCCTCCAGTATCAAATATAAAAAAAATCATGTGATATTTTGTTATATGATCAATTATATTGCATTACATATATGTTATATGCTATGTGTTGTGGTATGTGCTGTGCTATATATAATACTATCCCATGATAACCCCTGCGTAGCTGGTCTGACTTCATCCTATTTTGGTGATTACATTATTTTCCTTTCTATGATGTTCCACCTAAATGGTCATATTCTGTATATTTGTCGTGACTTTATGTAAGTAAGTCTCCCTTTGACTAAACCCTAAACCCCCTAGGAACTATAAAATCATACATGCAATAACACCAGTAACATTATAAACTTATAAAATCTCTTTGGTCTGAATACCTTTAACTACCCTCACTACTTCCTTGCCTATTACCCCCTCTTTCCGGGTTACCTTTATCATTTCCATGCCCCTAATTTTAATTCCTTGTCTCTTAATATGTAGGTTATATGTATTTCTTATTATTGTCTATAAATTCTTAATATTTTAAAGCAGTTGTATACTGTCAACTTAGTGGCGGCGCAATGGCCCAGTGGTTAGGGCAGCGGACTCGCGGTCATACGATCGCGGTTTCGATTCCCAGACCAGGCGCTGTGAGTGTTTATTGAGCGAAAACACCTAAAGCTCCACGAGGCTCCGGCAGGGGATGGTGGCGAACCCTGCTGTACGCTTTCACCACAACTTTCTCTCACTCTTACTTCCTGTTTCTGTTGTGCCTGTAATTCAAAAGGGTCAGCCTTGTCACACTGTGTCACGCTGAATATCTCCGAGAACTAGGTTAAAGGTACACGTGTCTGTGGAGTGCTCAGCCACTTGCACGTAAATTTCCTGAGCAGGCTGTTCTGTTGATCGGATCAACTGGAACCCTGAACGTCGTAAGCGACGGAGTGCCAACTGTCAACTTAATGTGACAATCCCAATAAGGGAATCATACTGCTGCTATTTATCCCTAGGAAGCTGGACCACTTCCTGTCGGCCTTGACACATTTCCTGTGTCCTTATATTTGCGGGGGTTTGACAAGCATCTTCAGCCAGCTGGTGTTGCTACTTCAGGCTGATGACGAGCAATGACTCAGAAACATGTCCCTGAACGCACACAAGGATGGATGGGGGTGCTTGTCTCCCCATCGCAAATATAAGGACACAGGTAATGTGTCAAGGCCAATAGGAAGCAGTCCAGCTTCCTGGGGATAAATAGGATGGATGGATGGGTGGATATAAGGTAAAGAAATTTCATATTCACAAAGGGAAATACATTGAGAACTTTATCAAAGGAACATGAGAAATCATTTAGATAATATATTCTTTTCTAAATAAGTTACTAATTTGAATCGTGTGGGGAAAAAAACAGCTTAGACATGATGAACAAAAAGTTAAAACAAATTGCAATAAATTAGATTAACACAAAACCAGTTTTGAAAAATCACAAGCTTTTTTGTATAAAAATGCCACATCACAATGGTGTTTCATTTTCTTCTAACTCTTACTCAATAGTAGTAGCAACAGCAGTAGATGTGTCAGTGGCTATTGTTGTGGTAACTTCAGCGAAAGTTGCTATAGCGTTAGTGGTATTTGTCTCCATTCTTCTGTGAAATGTATTTGAACGTGGTTGGTATTCAGTTACGAAGCATACAGCACAATTATACAAAATCTCCCTCTGCTCAATCAAGACCCGAAAATGAACAGCATCCTAAATACACACAAACTCCTTAAATGCAAAAGACAAGACAAATCACTCAAAAGACTCCTAACAAATGCAAAACTCTACTCAATACAAACGATACTAACAGTTAAAAAATGCAGACGACCTAATTGTGGTGCATACCCATACCTAACTGAAGGCTCGGAATTCACATTCCAGCAGGGACAAACATTCTCAAATAAGAGTCACACTGCATAAACAACAGATTCATTTCCCTCAATACAGGCAGATAGCACTGAGCGGACATATCAACAGATGAGCAAGTAATAAAACACCGAATTTTCATATCTTCCCATTATACCAATACAAAGATTCAATCTCAGTACAAGAATGCCTAAACAAGGAAAACTTGTTCATACAAAAGTACAGACCACACCTCAATGTACAAATTTGACCATTTCAAAAATTATATATATATATATATATATATATATATATATATATATATATATATATATATATATATATACTTGGAATTTACAAAAATCAAAAGATGAAGACGGGTGTGTATTAGTTTAACACTCGGGAAGGTGAGGAAGTCTTTTACGCTTCGAACCTATGCTCTTCAACAGAAAGTAATACGAGAAAATAAACAGAGAGATTTTAAAAAAAGGCTTTAGTGGTTAGCAATCAATCAATATATATATATGCTTCTGTCTGTCCGTCTGTCTGCCTGTCTGTCTGTCTGTCTGTATGTATGTATGTATGTATGTATGTATGTATGTATGTTATCAATCAGTTTCATTTCTGTATTTCTTGTCAATAGAGAAAAAGCCGGACTCTAACATAGATTCAAGGCTCCTTCATTGGAACTTTTATGAACATCATCTAGGTATTTGTGCATATGTGTGTGTGTGTGCAGTATTTGGTGTTAGTGTATGTGCAGATTTGTATGTTTGTTTTATGGATGCGTTTTTATGTATATATTTTCATGTCTAGATGCATGCATATGTATTTATGTGCTAAACTTTTGGAAAGTTTTACATATCTTTACAGTTCCATTGACGGTTTGAATCTGTATTCTTCTAATCAGCCTTTTTCTTTCAGGTTTTGAGAACCCTAATTTTTCCAGGTTTTTGTTGAGGCAGTTCGTTACATATCCCAATGCCTCAACAATCACGGGTATGAATCTGAACTTGTAGTCTGGGTGGAGTATCTGCAAATTTCTCAGTAGCTCGGCGTAGTTGTTCTCTTTTTCTCTAAGCTTTAGCGTGATGTTGACATCCGCAGGACAGCTGATTTCTACTACTGTACACTGTTTCTCCTCTGTCCCAGATTACTATATCCGGTCTATTATGTCTGCATTTTATTGAGGTTTTTATTCGGACATTCCACCAATACTCTTTTATATTGTGAGTGATAATGGCCTCTACCTCATATGGGTCTTCATCTACTTAGCCCCGGGGTTATCCTGTCGGCGGATTTCATTGTACAGTGTCTTGGCCACAACATCATGTCTCATAGGTAGGTAATACCGTGATGACATTTTTGGACAGCTGCTGATGATGTGTGTGATATCTTCGATACTGATTCCACAGAGTCTGCATCGGTTATTACATTGTGGCGCTTTGCCCGCCTCTCTGTCCCGTTTGTTTATTAGGAATTTGGTTGCTATTTCTTGTTCTTGAATAGCAAAGGCATACCCTTCAAAGTGAGAGTTGGTGACCCGATTGTTTGTCCACGATAGACTTCTCTGGTTGTCAATGTTGTTATCACCCTGGAGCTTTCTGTTAACGTATCCATGCATGGTCTTCTGCTGGAATGCATTCATCCTCTCCTCTGATGTTATGTTACGGTAGAGTCTTGCAATTTCTTTGGGTAAGATTTCAGGGTATGTATGTGTGTATGTATGTGTGTATGTATGTATGTGTACACATACATACAGATATAGAATGATATTTTTGAACATATCTATTCCAGAATACTTCAGCCAGCCTATATTGTCGGAAACACCCCAGAACTTCTACGGGAATATATAAAGTTACGTAATGCACTTACTTCAACTTACGATGAATGGGAAGCTGACTCCCCAACAGCAAAATCCGGTTAGTTACGCTTCTTGTTGGTTCTACTGAGTCGATACAAAGACAAATATCCTAAAGAACACAATACAGAGTTTTTGAGGGTATCTTTTATAATTAACTTCTTTTTTTATATATCCAGTTTTCCTTGTTATAATTTAAAACAGCACGGCCAGTGGACTGTGAAGTCTTGTATAAAACAAATGGAGAACTGCACCTTTTATAGACACATAAATTAACAGAGTCAATGCTCTATACATTAATAACCAATATTTGGAACGTATAATGTTGCATTTTGCAGCAATTTGACTGAAATTACATATTTAGGAATGAATTAATAAATTTTAAAAAATCAAAAACTAGTACATTTTATTTTCTGTATATATGTGTATACCTATTTGCATGCATGCATACTTACAGACATACATACATACATACATTCTTACTAATATATTGTTTTCCTAAATCAGCTAAACTAAATGTATCAAACTGTCAGGGAGTTGGACGCAACTTAATGCGGATGGGTGACGAATTGGACGGAAAATATCGTGACAATACCAACAGCGTTGTTCGTGAATACGAATCTAGATTGATTGAATATGATAATTTCAAAAAGGCTGCCAAGAAACTGTTATCAAACATTACAGAACGAAGTCTACAGGTAACAGCAATCTATTCTCCTTTTTCATTTTTCATATTACGTCACGAAAAATTTATAACATCTACACTTATGTCCCATTTTAAATTAATTTTTTAAAATTCAAAATTAAAGGCTGCTGTTCCTATCCTCCTTTAGAACTGTTAGACGCTTAGTGTATAAATAAGATATTATACTTCTTGCAAACCAAATCCAAAAACAAAATACTTCTGATTCTTTATCCAGAATCGTTTTTTTTTTTTTTTCGTTTTGTTTTGTTTAAATGGTCTATATAATCTCTAAATTAACACACTTTAAAATGATTCGCTCGCTTTCACTTTCTCTTCCCCTCAATCTGTCTCACACTCACATACATAAACACGTACACATGTACATACACAAACAGCATAGGTCTGGTGGAACAGTGTGAGGAAATACAGGCTTCTTATATATATATATATATCTATTTATATATGTAAGATACAGAAATAAATTTATTTCTCAAACGCGTGATCAGGATAAATTATCCATATAATGCAGAAAAATACGTTGCCGGCCAGCCATGAGACTCGAACTCACATCTCTGTGATTACATGTCAAGTGTTTTACCATTAAACTAAACTGCCCAGCAACGAATTCTTCTGCAATTTTAGAACTTATAAATGTAGCTTCATAAGACGCTAACGTTAAAGTCAACTTTACGATGAAAGTAAACAAACAAAGTTTGTTCTTTTTTAGAAGCGTTGAGATGTATTGTAAGATACAAAAATAAATTTATTTCTCAAACGCGTGATAATGCTATAAATAGTGTGATCAGGATAAATTATCAGGATATATTATTATTATTATTATTATTATTATTATTATTATTATTATTATTATTATTATTATTATTATTATTATTATTATTATTATTATTATTATTATTATATAAGTAGATAGATGTACATATACATATACGAGGTCTGATCAATAAGTATTTGAACTGTTGCTATAGTAACGAAGCTAAACCATTCAGAGTGAAGCTCCTTGAACTCTGCTCTGTATGCGCACTAAGTTTTACCGTTCTAGCTCACTTCTGCTATTTACAGCAGTGCTTGGAAGGAAGGTGCGTATCGGGTGATTGTTGTTATGGCGACACCTGCCCAGAAGCCTACGCAAAGTTGCAGAAAGTGTATGGAGAGACCTCATGTAACACATATTTATATATTGTCTTTTCTTCTTCCAGCTAGTTGCAGTATTTGAAATCTGTCGACGATATACATCTGCTTACCCTTCATTCAGTAGTGACAATATAGTTGAACAGCATGCTGTTACATACATTCATGATAATTTCACTTCAAATGGTGACTGGGTAGGTTTTCATTTCCTGTCTTTGCATTTTTTACTATACAATATTTTTGTAAAATTTAAATTATTTTCTAGATACCTTTGACATAATGTTGTGAACTATTTCCATTTTTTTTTTTTTTTTGCACATCTCAAGCTATTCTATTCTGTTGACTCCATTGTGTTCCTGTGTTCCTTTTTGAAGACCGTTTCTTTTAGAGATTCCTGTGTAGATCCTTTTCTTGACCATTCCATAGTGTTATTTTGGTCTATCTTAGCTGGTTTTCCCTGCATTTTTTCTATGTTTGCCCTTTTTGCTATAACTTCTGTAATATTGCTGTAGATTTCGTTATATTTTCACTTATAGATTGTAATGTGTCATTTTTCTTCACGCTTTTCATGTTATTATCTCACCTTTTGTGTTCAATTTGGAGATAAGGTAGCAATTTCTTGTATACGCATGTGCATCATTCTTCTTTAGACTCCCTATTGTAATTATAGATGTTTTCTTAACATTTTTGTAGTGTTTTTGTATGTTACTTTCTACACAGTTTATAAACTTCATTGTAAACTTTATAGTAACCATTTTGTAGACTATTCCTTTTAGTATACAGATGTCATGTTTCCGGTTGACATAGCCATGCTTAATATGTAATTAACATATAAACACCACATTTTCTTTTGTTCTTTCAGACACCAGAGAAGAATTAAGTAAATACGACAGACTTCAACGATGAGACAGATAAGCTGACTGAAAGACCGAATGAAGAAAGTTCTAGAGAAGAAAACCGAAGAGATGGTACCTCACCGACTATTGTTGAGAACAGTGATATCTACGACCCACAAGGATTTGCCTCCTTCAAGTGGTTGTGACAAGTTCTTTTTCTTACAAAAGAACTCAGACAAAGGACGTCCAATAAGCATGGTTGTTCATTGTAACAGGCAGATTTCCCAATGTTATACCAGTTATATTGCACCTGTTCATCGATGTAGGTCAAATGAGGGGTTTTCGTCATGAGTAGTCTTCCATAACAACAACTGATGAACCACATGTGATAAGACAAAAGGGTCAAAGGTCGTTCCCAAGACAGAAGATCAGAAGACCGGTTTCCGGATTCTTTGGCGTAAATATTCCCCACTTCCTGGACGAGAATCCGGTCAATTTCAAATTACTCGTTTTCGCCAGCTGAGTGGAGTGAAGCAACGTAAAATGAAGTGTTTTGCTCAAGAACACAACCCATCGCCCAGTCTAGGAATCGAACCGCAGTCATACGATCATGAGTCCAACACCTTAACCACTAAGCAATTTACCTCCACTGTGATAATAACAGAAGGGAAAACATTTCCACTTTTGTGCTGGGTGTAGAGTCGACTTTTCCTCTGGGGTCCTTCACTATAAAAAACTATTAGTGGGTCCTTAATTCACTTAAAGTAATTTTTAAAATATTTGGTGAGGTTACTTTATACAGAGACACCATCCCATTGGATTAACCATAGTTAAGTTAGCATTCATATATTTAATATAATGAGTATCAAAATTTTAATTAGAAATGATTATGTGGCGAGGGACAAAAACAACATAAACTTACAACCTTCTACTTGTATTTACTGATAACCTCGTTACTACTACATGTACAGTGTAAAATATTCCTCGCTGGAGAGGGCTGATAACACCGAAACATACTGGTAGTAGTCTCCTGTAGATGACAAAAGGGTGAATATAATACTACGTTACGAAATAATGTCCCTACTCAACCATATAAATTTTTTTATTAGATTTCTGATACTATATCAACAATTGTTTTCTCATGTAGATGACGTGTTTAAAAATTAACGTTTGTGATTTCATTTCTTTAAATAAGGTAAATTTCCACATTTTCACAAATATATTATATACTTCGTGATTCTAGCATCATTATTTCTGTAAGAATGGCGTCTAAGTTTGGCGGTGGAACATCAGTCCAGAGTTGCCTCTCTTATCTACAAAAACTGTTATTGACAACAAACAAATTTTATCCAGAATTTTTTTTTTTTTCAAAGTGATCAATGAAAGCATTATAATGATTAAAATTAATTATATTATAATAATCATAAATTATTGTAAATAATTATATAATAAGTATAAATATTAATAGTTTTGATTCCAACTGTGTTATCTAAAATCTTCATTTGACAGAGGTATTATCTGAAATATCCATTTGACGCAAATAAACCATTATCGCTGCCAAATCTTAAATTTCTATCACTCACATATTTAAGGAGAGAGATTGAAAGAAAATTAAGAAAGAGATTGAAAGAAAAGTAGAAAAAAATGCATAAATACGTGTGTGTGTGTGTGTGTGTGTCTGTATGTGTGCTTTATATATATATATATATATATATATATATATATATATATAGAGAGAGAGAGAGAGAGAGAGAGAGAGAGAGAGATAGGTTATGAGCGATGGTGGTGTCAATTAGACCCAGAGGTTAAGCTCCAAGTTTGGTGATTATATGAATAAGGGGTCCAACGTAGGTCATATATCAGCGTGTGAATATAAGGATTTACTTTTCGTAATGAGATTTAAAAAAAAACCAAGGCTGTGTATAATATAGAACATTTACAAATAGGTCTTACAGCTGTTTCCAGGATATTTATTATATCCCTTCATCAGAGACGGTGTGAGAGGATGGTTACACTATTATATGTATACCATTCTGCCTGAACAATGGATTTACAAATACAATATCTCTACATTCACTCTCTATTTCCTATCTTATCTCAACTAACTATTGCTTAACCATCCTCTCACACCATCTCCGATGAAGGGATATAATAAATATAATAATGAAGTGTTTTGTTAAAGAACACAATGCCCGGTCAGCAATTGAAACCACAATCTTTACTAAACCATGCACATCCTTTTATGCAGGTATCGTTAATGCAGTTACAGGTTTAAAAAGTTTGGTTTGCAAATTTTTCTGATAAATTTAAATACGGCACTTCTTTGATACTAATTCGTCTGAGCCCGCCCTTGGTTTTATGTTAAGAAACCTTCTGATAAATTAAATTAAAGTATTCCGAGAAAATCTCATGCTAATTTGTGTTTCAAGCACCGATATAAAAACGACAAAATTGTTTTGATAAGTCTTCCATTGGTTTCCACATTAATTTAAATAAAAGTAGCGTATTTTAACAGAAAGAGAACAACAATGGTGTTTAGTCTTTTGTCTAACGTTGAGAGACAGAAGCTGTATCTGTCAAACAGAGACACGCTATGTCTATCTATCTGTTCATTTATCTGTTAGTCCTTCTATCTAACAGTCGATTTATCCGTCCATCCCTCAGCCTTTTTATCTGTCAGTTTATCTATTTCCTCTCTCTCTCTCTCTCTCTCTCTCCATATATATATATATATATATATATATATATATATATATATATATATATATATCTGTCCGTCGACTTATCTGTCTGTGTGTCTCTCTGTGTCTGTATTTTGCCTTCTTTCTTTAGTAACACTCTGCAGTGTATTCCATACCCACGTGCAGCAATCTCTCTCACCTCACCAACTATTGATATATTTATTTCAAAAGTGATGGAAAAAGTCATTAGACATCGCTCCCCCCCCCCCCCACACACACACACACATTTTTAATCACTCTACCTCCTCCATGACCACTCGTATGATCATCCGTACAACTCCCGAAGACGAAGCCTTTGACATCACTTCAAAAATTTATAGAAAATATTCTTGTTGTACTAGACATCAGCATCGCATTCCACTGTGTCTGGCAGAGGAATCTCTTGTCAAAACTATTCGATTATGAATCTTCTCCAACCTCTCTCTCTCTCTCTCTCTCTCTCTCTCTCTCTCTCTCTCTCTCTCTCTCTCTCTCTCTCTCTCTCTCTCGCCTCGTAGATCTGTGGTTTTCTGTCAGATCGCACAGATATGGCGTGTGCAGATAGAGCTAACTCTATAAACTCTGGTGGACCCCCAAGGTTCATTTTTACTTCTCACAATGTTCTAATTGTCTTTACCTATAACAACCCCTTTTCAAATGAAGATGGTACTAATTTCCTCCCTTCCATACTCAAGCGCCATCTCTGTGAATCTTAGACGCTTCACAGCACACCATCACTGAGTCCGGAGACGGAGACTTCGAGAACATCCTTTCATCAGATCAAAACATTTTCCTCCTTCCACCACACAAACACAAAACATGGTTCACCTCAGTCTATGTAGATAAGCAACAACCAGATTCTAGGCTTTGTCATTACTAAATAGTTCTTTTAACGATCTCAAATGTTCTGCAGAGTAATTACTGCATCACAAAGACTTACCTTTTTCCTCAGGACCAGAAAAGAGTTCCACAGGCAACAAGAACATAAGTACTGTAAAACATTTTACCAATTTACTATAAAAATGCCTTACTCCAGCACATCTTATTTCCCATTGGTTAAGTGTCTTCTGCTGTAGCCTTGTATTGGCTAAGGCCACCTAAATGAAATTTGGGAGAACAAAAAGCCGTGCCAAAGCTTGTCAGCGCATGTATGTGTGTGTGTTACCTTGTCTTGGGCTCTCAACTCATTCATGAAGTTGCAGGGTGACAAATGATATGTCTTGGGGATCTTTATACAGCTGATGGAACCCATCTCTCTCCTGGTCTGACCACAGAAAATTTCGTCTATAAAAAAGAAAAAAGAAACGAAATCCACGCAGGAAGAATAAGAGCAGAATTAACCCAGATTGTAGAATGGCGTTTTATTTAACAACTCAGAGAATAAAAATCCAAGTTGACCTCGACAGGATTTGAACTCCAGGCATAGACAGTCAGTGTATCGATTTCAGAGTACTTCCCATTCAACTTACCCCAGCCCCGGTGACCTGAAATCGCATACAGATTACCGGGAGGTAGGGCGAAATCGATTTCAAATTACCTTTGGAAATAACTTGAAATCGGTTTCACCCTACCATTTATCATTTGAGATTACCCCCTCAAACCTTTCCCTAAATGTTCGTCGCCCTGGTGGCAAATAAAAGAATTATTATTATTATCATTATTATTATTATTATTATTATTATTATTGCAATTGGTTCTAAATTTAGGCACAAGCTTAGCAATTTCAGGAAAGGGGAAAGTCGATTACATTGACCCCAGAACTCAGCTTGTACTTTTTTTATCGACCCCGAAAAGATGAAAGGTAAAGTTGAACTCAGCCTCAGAAAATAAAGACGGACGAAACGCCGTCAAGAATTTTGCCCGGTTTCCTAACGATTCTGACAGCACCCTTCAACCAACTCATCACTTTATCTCCTCCTGTACTCATATCGCTTACATTTAAAGTGTGTCAATATATTTCGTTTTGTAAATAAATATATTTCTTTTACAATTAAAGTTTGTTGCTAGACTTGGTTTTGTATGATTGAAAATATATTCTTTTATTTGTTTCAGTCGTTAGATTGCGGCCATGCTGGAACACCGCCTTTAGTCGAACAAATCGACCCTAGGACTTATTCTTCGTAAACCTAGTACTTATTTTATCGGTCTCTCTCTCTCTCTCTCTCTCTCTCTCTCTCTCTCTCTCTCTCTACATATATATATATATATATATATATATATATATATATATATATACATAAAAATATACATATACATATATATATATATATATATATATATGTATGTATGTAAATATTTATATATATATATATATATATATATATATATATATATATATATATGGGAGAATTTAAGAAAAAAACAACAACAGACGAGGACAGGTGGTGTAAACAACAAAAGGAGGTATTAGTTTAACGCTCGGGAATAGAGAAAGTCTTTAACGTTTCGAGCTACGCTCTCCAACAGATAGAAATAAGGAGAAAAACAAGGAGAAAAGAAATTTAAATGTAGTGGTCAGCGATCTATCATGGCGACATATATATATATACAGGGTGATTCAAAAGTCGCCATACATAGGACTTGAGTTCAATACCTAGCGGCACATTGTATGTCCTTGAGCAAGACGCATCGTTTCCCGTTGCTCCAGTTTACTCCGCTGGCAAAAATGGGTTGTACCAGTAAATCAATGAGCCAGCCTTATTACATTCAATGTATCACGCTGAATCTCCCTGAGAACTATGTTATAGGTACGCGTGTCTGTGGAGTGCTCAGCCACTTGCATGTGAGCTCACTGGAACACGCGTCGTCTTAACCGATGGAGTGCCCACCACCCATAGTAGACTTGGCTTAGAAAAGTAAACAACGAGTTAATACAATGAGATACAGATTGAGAGAAAATCAAATACAGATAAGATATCATTTAGTTAAACCTTTCAAGATGGTAGGCCGGACATAGCAAAACAATAACAGATTAATATAGATAAACAGAGAGAGCAAGTATCGCTTGTATATATCTATAAATGCGTGAGGATAATTTTTATCCCGTATAATATTTTATTTAGTATTTTTTGTTTGTTTTTTTGGTAATATGCAAATTTAAACGAAGGCAAAAATAATTCAGAATGAATTTATTGCAAGTAACTTGCCAAGTGCTAATAAATATAGATAATATAAAAACACTAAATATATATATGTATGTATATAGGAGTTATTGATGTCTTTTTAACGATGGCATGAAAGTCGTTAAGTCGAAGTAGTTCTTCTCTTCATCAAAATAGACCTCTGGAATAATACCCCAGCTAGAATGAGCCATTTTCATAGGTGCTCGACTGAAATCTATTTCGTGGATATCTTTAGATGTGTGAGAATTATTTTCGTCCAAAGTTTTATTTATATTTCCTTAGTATTCTTTTTTGTATTTTGTTGTTGTTTTTGTTATTATTATTATTATTATTATTATTATTATTATTATTATTATTATTATTATTATTATTATTATTATTATTATTATTACTGTTGTTCAGAAACGGAAGCCAAAACGAGTAAAGATGAAGATACGACTAGTGATCTACTCAGTCGATAATAAATATAGGCTATATATAAAAGATGTCAAAAAAGAAATAAAACTTGTTGGCATGTTTAGCGATGGCGTGAATTTTGTTGAAGTCGAAGTAATTCATTCTCTTCATCAATGTAGACTTCCGGAACCATACCCACATTAGAATAAACCATTTTCACAGTTGCTCGACCGAAGATCCGTTTTTCATACTCAATCAGTTGCTGCCAAAATCCAACGTTCGGATGAATCACATATCGTTTCCTCTTTACAAATTTGTAAGCTTGCAGTAAGCTCATCCTTTCGTACTTCATTAAATAGGCAATACAAAGACTAGCCGACCGACTAACTCCAGCCACACAATGGACCAGAACTTTACCATTTTTCAAACTGGCTTGACGAATCATGTCAGCACAACGATCAAAGTAAATGCCGAGGTGTGCCCGAGAAGAATCATCTACCTGGATATTGACGCATGCAACATTTTCACCTTTGAAGTTCGGAACATCGAGGGTGCAGTTTATGATATGAGTGATTTGAAGTGAGCGAACCTTCTCTCGAGACACTGCTGCAGCAGCACAAAGATACAAATACTGAGTGATCTCAGCGATTTGGTTAAATATTACAATATTCATTTCGGCTCTTTTTTCTTTGGATATGACTGGAAGAAATCGACTTTGCTTTGGTTCTGCTTCCGGTTTTTTATCAACTGTTGTGGACCTCGAATATGTTGTGGCTGTCGACGATGTGGAAGTTGCACATCCTCTAGCAGATGATGTAGATGAATGCGAGGGAAAAAATGTAGATGACCGTGTTGATGATGATGGTTTTGGGGATGGTTGTGACGGAGATGGAAGAGGGGACAAAGTGGAAAACTCCGATGAATGATAATCCTTCGAAAACGGGGATGTATAGTCGGTAACGCTCGGTATTAGTGGTTGCTCCGTGAAGTATGGCGATGACGTCTGGGATAGCAACAGATGATGGCTTCTGAAATTGTAAAACAAAACATGGTCAACTGGTAAACTGGAATAATTGCGACGTAACGTGGTTGATCAATGGTCGCATTCTTCTTCATAAAAATGTTTAAACATTGGTAAATTAGACAGTGAAGCACAGGTTAATTAATGACAAAAACATTATCAAATTAAACAATAATTGTTGCTGTCGTCGTTGTTTTCGCTTTGCAACTACCCGATTTCGGGTTTGACTTTACTGCGAGAAACCTTCAGCGAGTGAAGTACTTTCAGCCATGCATTCGGGGCCACCAAACACTTTTGAGTGGAATTCAGTAGACAGAAATTTTATATTCCGAAGACTTGTATTTTGAAATTTTTTATCCCGAAATTTTATTTACTGAAATTTTGCATTATGAAGTTTTATGCCGAACTTTTTTATATTCTAATATAATGTCACTGATATAATTTTCCCTTTAGAGTTTGTATTTGGCATCTGGAATTATGTAGCATGAACTTCGTATGAGGCAGCTCGTATTACGTTGTTTTGTGTTGTAGCGAGTGGCCACTACGGTACTCCGTTTATGAAAGTTTTTCAATGGTGAAGTCGTCCTGGCAAACAACCTCATATTTCCTCATACATTATCTCACAAGATATAAACATAACTCAGTTCACTTCATCTTCAGCTATACCAGGATCTTTACAACACTTACAGCGACCCAACTAATGTTTAAATGTAGAAAAAAAACTTCCTCTTTGTACGCCATCTCATTTCATCATTTCATGATTTCATCAATTATAAACATGCCTCAATTCACAATTTATCTCCCCCGAGCCGTGACTACCATGCAGTTAATGATCCGCTACTCACCCGCCACAATCCATTTCCCACTCTAAAAGTAATGATTTCAAAGACGGGCAATGGCATTTCCACGTCAGTCCTTAACTATTAACTGCCTTTACAGTTCCATGCATTTTTTTCTAATGTGTCATGGCTTAAGCCTGTACAAATCACGATGCAAACAGACGTTCAGTTAATCATAGGTGCTCATCATTCAGCTGTTCATTGTTGAACTATTTACCGTTTTGGGGAAGTGGTCTGTTCATCTTATCCAGTCGATACTGCCTGAAGAACCGACAGCAAAACGGGGTGCGAGAGGTATTTGAGGATATGTGTGGTAATTTAATAGAGCAACTTTCGTCTTGTAAAAATCAATGGTATTTTAATAAAAGTTTGTGCTCTTGTTTTCGATAAGCTTATAAGATCATTTCTATGGATCCGCCTTCAGCTTCGATGACTGCTTCAAC
>NC_142945.1:49389880-49394880 GCF_046866305.1 Octopus bimaculoides | reverse complement strand
TAGATAGATATCAAAACACAACGTGATGTATTTTTGTGAAGCTGTTCACTACCTACTTAATAGATATATAGAGAGAGAGACCGAGACATACCGAAATAGTGCTACGCAATAATATAACGTAAACAAAACACGAAATCTAGATATTTATATGAAAATAACCATGAATACGTTTCACTTGGACATAAGCTTATTTTCCACGCGCAATAGTGTTAACGGTGAGGACATTATAATAAAAATTGTGTTCAGAGTTTCCTCTAAGAATCTTAACGCGTACTTTTCAAGAAGGGTGGAAATTATACGTAAGTACTGAGGACAAAGGGCCAGTAGGGGCCGCCAGATGCATGCGTATAGTTTTTAACCTTTGCATCCTACCAGTATCCAACAATCAAGCCTCTTCCAGGTGCTTTTCCATCCTGAAGTTTCTCGGTGTATGTATGTATGTATGTATGTATGTATGTATATATATATATATATATATATATATATATATATATATATATAGAGAGAGAGAGAGAGAGAGAGAGAGAGAGAGAGAGAATTCACAAAAAAAAAGTCGAAGACAGGTGGTGTAGACAACAAACAGATGCATTAGTTTAACGCTCGGGAAGTGAAAAAGTCTTTAACACTTCGAGCCTACGCTCTTCCACAGAAAGGAACACAGAAACAAACAAGGAGAGAAAATAAAGCTAGATCGCTAGCCACTACACATTCTTTATTTTCACTCCTTGGGTCTTACTCCTAGGGTCTTACAGCATATAAGGTGAAAGGGTGATGGTGTAGCTGTTAGCATCTCCGGATCTCAACCCTATCGAAAATCTTTGGTCCATCATTAAGCAAGATGTTTATGCCGTTGGACGCCAATTTAAGTCGAATGATATCTTATGGGCGACCATCAAAGCGGCAGCAGAAGCAATCCAACCTGCTACTCTTAAGAAATTGACAGATTCCATGACTAATAGGGGTTTTGAAGTTATCCCTGGAAACGACGCTCATGCGGCTAAATAATTTCACCATCACACCACCAACGTCACCACAACCATCACCACCTTCACACCAACACCGTCACCACTACCTTCATACCACCACTGTCAGCACCACTACGACCACGACCACCACCACCATCATCATCTTCGTCGTCATCATCATCTTCGTCGTCACAATTACTGAAATTAAACGGCATGTTGACAAGTCTGGACATCTTTGCTGCGATATCCATTTCTCTCTCTCTCTCTCTGTCTCTATCACTCTCACACACATACGTGCGCGCGCATACACACACAAATGCACACACACACACACACACCACCCTCTCTCGATGCCTCCCTCATGCTCTGGCTGGTTAATTAACGCAAACACACACACACACACATACATACACACACACACACTGTACAGAATTGCTTCGGACATAATTTACAACAGATTACGGTATTACAACGTGTAAGAACATGTCGACTGGATTGGGTTCAAGAGGATTAGAAGACAACAACAACAACAACAACGACAACAACAACAGTAATGACATCAGAAACGTCACCTTCCTTCACAGCTGCAACGATTACGACAACATGACCACTTCTACCACCGCCACCACCAACACCAGCAGCAACAACAACAACAATAACAAGAGCACCCCTACCACCACCACCACCACTATCACACCCACCAACAGCAACAACACCAACAGCAACAACGCCAACACCAACAACAGTGACAACCACAATAGCCAAAACAAGAAGGATATCACTACGTGGCTGGTTGCTTGACACGCTAGAAATAGCAGCGAAAAAAACACACACAGGAGGATCAATTAATTATGATTTGATTCAACATATTCCCCTCTCAGAGTCACACACTTACTGCAGCAGTTCTTCTAAGCCCTGTAAAAGAACTAGGAAGGTTGAGCTTCCAACTAGGCCATTCGTGATAACCTTAAACACCCCACTCATATGTCTACAGACGTAGGATGACTGAATGGTTGAGATGTTTTGTTTCATAATCACGAAGTCCCGGTTTCGTTCCCACTGCGTGGAATCTTGAATGAATATTTTACCACAACCGCGGATCGGTCCATCGGTCCAAGTAATGTGAGTGGAACTGAACAGACAGAAACTGCACGGAAGCCCACCGAATAGACTATCACTGTTAGCCAAAGTGTAAATTTTGTAATACACTGAATCACGCATAATTCTGTCTGAGGACTTCTTTAAGGGGTACATGTTTCTGTGGAATACTCAGCCATATAGTTGTTTATTCGATGATCGGGAAGTTCGGTTGATCGACCAACTGAATGCACAAAGTCGAAACCGAAGGCTGGGTCATTTACTTTTAATGACCGTTCATCGACATTATATCGTTGAAGTCATATCTATGACTACAGTCATAGATATGGTTTCAAGACGGTAAAATATGATTTAAGTGGGATATAGTTGTTATTTCTAACCAATCCAGCTAATACGAAAAGCCCCGCAATTGTGTTTTCTATGTGGGTTATGTATGATATATAATTATATAAATAAATATATACAATATACTTTGGCATACAGTCAGAAAACTAACCGACTAATGAATATTATATTAGATCTGTTCTGCTTGCAGGAAATCCAGGGTGTCGACCACGGTACACTGAGTGTTACTTACATAATAGATAATTCACACACCATCCGCTAACGCACTTCATTATTAAGTATTCTTTCTTCGGTTCCTCACCACTGAGACGTATGAATTTACACACACACACACACACACATACATACATTGTTGTTGTTGGCACTCCGTCGCTTACGACGACGAGGGTTCCAGTTGATCCGATCAACGGAACAGCCAGCTCGTGAAATTAACGTGCAAGTGGCTGAGCACTCCACAGACACGTGTACCCTTAACGTAGTTCTCGGGGATATTCAGCGTGAGACATAGTGACAAGGCTGACCCTTTGAATTACAGGCACAACAGAAAGAGGAAGTAAGAGTGAGAGAAAGTTGTGGTGAAAGAGTACAACAGGGGTCGCCACCATCCCCTGCCGGTATGTAGGTGGTGGTGGTGACAGTGGCGGCGACTGTAGTGCTGGTGGCAATGATATTAATGGCAGTCGTCGTAATGTCAAAGATGGTGGTTGTAGTAGTTGGTGGTAGTAGTAATGGTAGTGTTGGTAGTGGTGGTGGTGGTGGTGGTGGTGGTGGTGGTGGTGGTGACAGCGTTATTTATGAACAGATGATGTGACAGATCTCATCACTGATGATGATGATGATGATGATGATGATGATGATGATGATAATGAAAGTATTCTGATCGATGTCAAGAATACTTTCATAAATGTTGATTGCTCTTTAACCGCTGTCATATAATCATATAATTATATCATCATAACATCATATAAATATGTTATTACATAACATATTTATATGATATATAGTTATATCATTATATCGTAATATCATTATCTCTTTCTCTCTCTCTCTCTCTCTCTCTCTCTCTCTATATATATATATATATATATATATATATATATATATATATATATATATATACATATATATATATATATATATATATATATATATATATACATATATATATACATATATATATATATATATTAGATAGTTTCACTCCTCCCTCCAGGAAGTGAAATTTGAACTTGGAATGCGGAAGAACGAATTTGAATGCTATACACACACAAACACACAAACACACACGCACATACACACGCTACATACATACATAGATATATTCATATGTATGTATGTGTTTACGTAAGTATGTATGTGTGTACGTATAATACATAAATGTACTGAAATTGTGATGATATTTGGTCGACATCTGACGAGGAGTTCAGTATGTTTCCGTCTAAGTGGATTTTTTTCTATTTATCCAGTAAATTTTTTTGTCGTCATTCTGTGCCACATTTTTTGACGTGTGCGTGTTTGTGTGTGTGTAAGAGTTTAAATGATCGTATTGACCGCACTTCTCATTTTCATGGCCGGTACTCTTTTCGTCACTATATATTCGATGAACTGCTATTTTACAGCAATAAATAAACAAAGCCACGTACACACGCACATACACACACATGCACATACGCGCACACACACACACACACACGTGCATAGATATATGCATACATGCAAGTTATGTATGTACTTATGTCTTTACATTCATATATACGTACAGGTGTAAGTATAGGCACACACAAATCATATTATGGCTTTCTTATATCGTGATTAATCAGTAGAGCAACTCTATCAACATCCTTCTACTATATCCTCCCAGTATACCTGCCAACACAAGATCCCATGGTCTTTCCCAAGGATACGAAGCCGCCTTCAAAGCAGGAACGCAAGCCTCCCACCTCACCCCCGTGACTCTAACCATCTTCCGCTCTGCAAACTGTTCGTTGCCGACCATCTTCAGTTTAAACCAAGACGCGAAAATGCTCTCGTCCCATTTGCATGATTTTTTTTCTCGTCAGTAACTCTGTGGGCTGTGTTCGATTTATACATCTTCGACCTGCTCAGCCGACACAGCAATACGCTTGTCCACGTCATTCAGAAGGTTCTGGCCATGAGTTCGAACTACCATGAAGCTCGGGTACACCAGTAAGGAAAAGGGTATGCTTCTTTATGTGAGATTTGTATCTATCGCATGAGTCACGGATGAGGAAAACATTACAATTCAGGGACAGAGTTACAGAATTTAGAGCAGTCCACTAAGAAATCGAATAGATGGGAACTCATCGTACGCACAGGGATGTGTGTGTATATGTACGTACTGCTCTCTCACTCAATAACAACAACAACAACAACAACAACAACAATAATAATAATAATAATTATAATAATAATAATAATGGGACCGCTCGAATACTCCGGAAGGTGCTCGGAAAATAGGAGGTGTTACCTTAGTTCACTGGTAGTGAACAGCTGACACTGTAGTACATCTCCAGCGTTAGAAGATGTGCAAAGGCAAGAAGAAGAAGAAGAAGAAGAAGAAGAAGAAGAAGA
>NC_142945.1:49374880-49387380 GCF_046866305.1 Octopus bimaculoides | reverse complement strand
ACAAGGTAATGCAATTAAGAGGGTGGCGGGTGGCCTTAGACTAAACATTTTATGGGTTTCTTATATTGTAGGTAATCTATACAGGTACCCCTTCAACACCCGACCATCATATCTACCCCACACATCTGCCAATTCAATATTTCTTTCTCCTTCACATGATATACCACCAAATAAATACACAGAAACATATACACACACACACACACACACACTCACATACCCACCCGCACACACACACACACGCACACACACACATACATCACATAAATACATATGTAGACATATACACAATATATGTGTGTGTCTGTGTGCGTATGTGTAAAAGTACGTATGTACTTTTGTATACATATATATACGTACACACACACACATACATACACACAAACACATACACACTCACACACACATCTATATATATATATATATATATATATATATATATATATATATATATATATATGGTAAGAAGCTTGCTTTCCAACCACATGGTTCCGGGTTCAGTCGCACTGCGTGGCACCTTGGACAAGTGTCTTCAACTATAGCCTCGGGCCGACTAAAGCCTTGTGAGTGGATTTGGTAGACGGAAACTGAAAGAAGCCCGTCGTATATATGTGTGTGTCTGTATTTATGCATGTTCTTGTGTGTCTGTGTGTGTGTATGTGCGTGTATTCATTTCTAAATAGATCTAGATATGTATAGATAGATAATGCAACGTATACATACATACACACACACACACACATATATATATATATATTTATATACACATATATATACCTATATATATAGACATATATATATATACCTATATATATATATATATATGTATATATATGTTTGTATATATACCCATACACACAAATAGTAATTATACGCACATATATTCATAAATACTAATATTTAGGTATGTCTGTGCACACACATATATATGTATGCATGCATGTATG
The DNA here is from genome assembly GCF_046866305.1 of Octopus bimaculoides. Lineage (NCBI taxonomy): Eukaryota > Metazoa > Mollusca > Cephalopoda > Octopoda > Octopodidae > Octopus > Octopus bimaculoides. The sequence continues at coordinate 49,386,433 of NC_142945.1, read as the reverse complement.
TATCTATGTTTGTGTGTCTATGTATATATGTATGTATGTATGTTTGCATGTATGTATCTATGTGTTTGTGTGTATGTATGTATGTATGTATGTATGTATGCGTATGCCCTTTACCAAGTGCTGTCACCTGTTAAGCACTTTACTCGGCTATTGACGTTGTTTTCATATGAGATCCGGGTGCGATAGACTGTTAGATTTAGCAGTCAAAAAAAAAAAAAAAAAAAATTCGGAAATAAAAACTAAACAAAAGCACACAAAGCGGGAATCTACACATTCCGACACAGGAGGTACGAGCTAGAGTTACATAACATTATACATGCGCGGGCGCGCGCGTGTGTGTGTTTCATTGTGTCTATAAATACACACATATATATGTATATATATATGTATATATATATATGTATATATATATATGTATATATATATGTATATATATATATATATATATATATATATATTTAAAACAAGATACTAGAATATCGTTGTTCTGAATAAATGTTTCCTCTTTCTGAAGATTCGATCGAGCGATTTCATTGACTAAACGTCTTAATTAGCGAAGTTTAGAAGAATATATGATAGATAGATAGATAGATAGATAGACAGAAGTCAGACGGACAGAAAAATAGAGAGATACATGCACACATATGCATATAGATAGATATATATAAGTGCATGCATGCATATAAACATATACATATCTATGTATGTATATATATATATATATATATATATATATATATATGCGTGAAATTTCTCTTTGTTTCTGTGTAAATGTTAATTACATCAAAATTGACAGTTTACTTGTCTTGTTTAGTGGCTGGTTACAGCTGTTTCATCCTACATATCATATGCCGTTATATGTTTCACAGCTATCAGACACACCGACGTGAGTGCATGCATGAATGTATGTAAATATGTGTGTATGTATATATGTGTGTATGTACGTATTTATGTATGTATGTATGTATATGTATATATAAATGTTTATGTGTGTGTATATGTATATATGTATATATATCTCGGTCATAGATTTAATATATATATATATATATATATGTATATATTTATATATCTCGGTCATAGATTTAATATATATATATATATATATATATATATATATATATATATATATATATATATATATATAGATAGATAGATAGATAGATAGTTCTCCGAACTTTCCATCTTTCCGACGAAGGGCTACGCCCGAAACGTCATACACTCTCTCTTTCCTTTCCTGAGCGTCCAATAATACTATCCATATCACGTCCTCACTTTGTTGTGTTTTTTTGTTATTGTTTTTTTGAACTATATATATATATATATATATATATAGTTCAAAACTTACTGTATAAAGGTTAACGCGTGCGTTCTGTCGTGTGATACAAACAATATATGAGTATATGCATATATATGTACATGTATGTATATACCTTCATCTACATGTACATATAGATACATAACTGGGTACATGACGTTGCAAAAGAACATGGACAAAATGATAAACAAGGTACAACAAACAAGCAGGCCACATAGAAAACATATCCTTCGTCAGCTGCCACCATTAAAACACCGGCCGGTGTATATATATATATATATATATATATATATATATATATATATATATATATATATATCCCTTTGTCTGTCCTTGTTTGGCCTCTCTATGTTTAGCCCCTTGTGGGCAATAAAGAAATAAGAAATGTTAGCACGCCGGGCGAAATGCTTAGCGGTATTTCGTCTGTCTTTACGTTGTGAGTTCAAATTCCGCTGATGTCGACTTTGCCTTTCATCCTTTCGGGATCGATAAATTAAGTACCAGTTGCGTACTGAGGTGGATGTACTCGCCTGGCCCCCTCCCCCAAAATGTCGGACCTTGTGCTTAGAATAGAAAAGAGTAGTTGATACATTGAACAAAATGCTTTACAACAATTCCTCTGCTTCTTTATGTTCAGACTCTGCCGAGGTCAGCTTTTTGTCGCTTATCCTTTCGGGTCGATAAAATAAGTACCAGTGGCGTACTGCGGTCGATGTAATCGACTTACCGCCCCGCTCTCTAATTTTCTGTCCCTGTGATAAAATTTGAAATCATGAATATGTTTTTATTTTATAGATTTAAAAAAGATTATTTATCTCAGAAGCTAACCAAAATAGATTTCGTTAATATATTTTTATTCTCTAGATTCTGAAAAAAATTTTATCGCAAAAGTTAGCCAAAATACAAAAATTGGCATCAGTTTCTATCTAAAAATAGAATCTTCCTTCTTACCAAAAGTGAAATTCATGGAACAACATCCGGAAAAATCTAACATCTTTCTTTTCTTTCTTTCTTCTGATTTTTTTTTTTTAACTTCATAATTTCTGTTATCCACACAGATTTCATTTCAAAATGGTTGGATTGCATGTTTTTGGAAAGTAGTAGTAGTAGTAGTAGTAGTAGTAGTAGTAGTAGTAGTAGTAGTAGTAGTAGTAGTAGTAGTAGTAGTAGTAGTAGTTGCGGCGGTGTTGGTGCTGTTGGTGGTGTAGTGTTCTTTTACTCATTACCTGCCCCCAAGCCTAGTATGTGTATTCATTCGGTATCTCGTATATTAACCCTTCCTGCACCTCTCTTTCACGCTCTTCCCTTTCTCTCTGTAGGATGTAAAGTGTGACTGGAGGACTGTATCAATCAGTCAACCAGCCAGCCAACCAACATTTTGGTCGGTTATTATTATAGAGAGATAAGAAGTTTAAAACACCATTTAACTGAGATTATACAGGCAATTAGTGAACAGAAGACCTAACAGTAATGATATCAAACAATTTTTCCCTCAAATAACTCCACCCAATAATTAGTTACCTCTTCTGTGTTTATACACAAGTTCGGTTTATGAAATCTTTCTAAAATAAACAAATGATAGTTCCACCCATTTCGTCATCACGATTCAACGAAAAAAAATAAATAAATTTGGCGAATAAACGAATAACTTGTTAGCGTTACTGTGTTACATTCTTTTATTCATTGAACTACGGCCATACTGCAGCACCGCCTTACAGGTTTAGTCGAGTAAGCTGGGCCCGAGCATTCACTTGCATTTTAAGTTTTGTACTTGGTCTGTCGGTCTCCTTTGCCGAAACCACAGCTAAGCTACGTGGATGTAAACAAGCTAACACCGGTCGGCAAGTGAAGGATGGGGACAAGATAAATATCAAGACACACAGCTGACTAGCCCGTCAGAAAGAAAGAAAGAAAGAAAGAAAGAAAGAAAGAAAGAAAGAAAGAATAAAAGAAAGAAAGAAAGAAAGAAAGAAAGAAATAAAGAAAGAAAGAAAGAAAGAAGGGGGGAGAAAAAGTTAAAGAAGTGAAACATTACGATAAAAGAAAGACAGACAGATAGAAAAGATGGGTAAGTGAAGTGTTGAGGTTGAGTTGACTTTCAAGATAAACCTTGTGTGGGGAATAATAACAAGCTTTAAAGATACGAAGAAGCTTAAAATCAGAATCAGCTTCGAAGAATTCTTCTCAAAATAGACATCAAATCATTTACCACACTGGCACTGAACCAATTCTAGCTGCCTTCTTCCTAACCTAAAACTACTTGTGTGTGTATTCTTATTCCGTTGGCTAATTTTGTCCATCTTTTCCTTGATGTGAATATGTGCATAATTGCTCGAAAGGATAAAGTTACTTGTGTGTGTGTCGGTGTACGTGAATGTGTATGTATCTGAGTGTGTGTGTGGCGGGGTGGGGCTTAATGATATTTCTCACCGTGCATTACGTTCCGAGTTCAAGTTCCACTGAGGTGGAAGACATTACCTTTCATCCTTTCAAAACAGATAAAATAAGTACCAGATGAGCACTGAAGTCGACGTAATTGACTGACAACAATCCTTGCAGAATCACTGGCCATGTACCGAGGTCAGGAAGAATCTTTATCATTATTCTCACTATTATTGTTATTATTAAGGCGATGAGCAAGCAGAATCGTTAGCACGCTGTCTGTTATGTTCTTAAACAAGTCACTTATTTCCTGTTGCTCCAGTCACTCAGCTGTGGAAATGATTTGCGACGTCACTGGCGCCAAGCTGTATCAGCTTTTGCTTTTCCTTTGGATAACATCGGTGACATGGAGAGAGGAGACCGGTATGCATAGACGACTTCCGGTCTTCCATAAACAACCTTGCCCGGACTCATGCCTTCATGCCTTAGAGGGGAACTTTTTAGGTGCAATCCCTGATATATATATATATATATATATATATATATATATATATATATATATATATATATATATATATATATATATATATATATATATATATATATATATACATATATATATAATCATAAATATACAGGGATTAGTATGAGTTGCTTCTCCAACATACTGAGAATTTAGAAATAGCAGTCAAAGAACTACTGATTCCAAACTACAAATTTTTTCTCTAACGGATGGCGATATTTATGGCACACACAGAACAAAAAACAGAAGAGAAAAGCAGAAACAAACCTGCCTTTAGTTAATTGGGTACGACGTTTCACGGTTAAGAGTATGAAGTTACTCTATTCCGATCTTCAGCCACAATATTCGAATAAATTTGAAAGTGTCTAATAAAAACTCATGGGAATTTTGACCATGCGACATCAAAACCACGTGAGGAAGGCACTTACGAAATTTATCGGCTAGTGAGTTCAAACACTTCACTCCAAAGAATCTATTCTATGTGCGTCACAAATAGTCCCGTATAAAAAAGTCCCGTATGAAGGGTTACGGTTTAACCATCCAATTAGAGGCATCAATATAAAATATACAGATACTATATATATATATATATATAACACGAAAATGCAAAATAGGACTGATTGTTTTTGGAATCACCTTGCACGCGTTTCTAAGCGATGAGCTGGCAGAAACGTTAGCACGCTGGGCGAAATGCTTAGCGGTATTTCGCCTGCATTTACGTTCTGAGTTCAAATTCCACCGAGGTCGACTTTACCTTTTATTCTTTCGGGGTCGATAAATTAAGTACCAGTTACGCACGGGGTGCGATCTAATCGACAGGCCCCCTCCCCCAAGATTTCGGGCTTTGTGCCTAGATTAGAAAAGAATAGTACTGGGTCAGTGACGGTGTTGCCACCGCTAAATGAACAAACAACTACGTAAAACAAGATGATGTTGCTAAATATTTTATAAATATCATCTCCCGTTTTCTTTTCTGTGCGTCATCGTGTTTTACCCAATTGTGGATCCTTTTCTAACTAAATGGTTATCTAGGTAACCTTACCGAAAAAAGAAAATTGCATCAGGTTATGCGAAGGTGATTTCAAAACGTGTTACGCAAACCGCCTATCTTCTTTCCTGCACATCAACAAAAATAAAACCACTAAGTAGTTTGAAGACCAACTACACACTACATACAATCAAGTGGGGAATTGTGGAGAAACCCAAGTCATACGTTAATGGATCTAAGAAATGCAGCTTATGCATAGCTGAAAAATCGTATATTTTTTAGATCTAAACTTATTTCCAGTAAATGTAAACATATGGGGGAAATTCTTTTGGTGAACTGGAGGACGCCACCTTCTCCGGATTGAGTAGCTGACTCGTATTCTTGGGATCCCTTTCCGTTGAACTATTCTATAATAACTAGCTTGATTATGGCTTTACGATCAAAGGGTACATAACTCTAATTTTCTTTACTTGTTTTTGCTTTTCCTGTTTTTATTCACTTTTCCACATTTTGTATTTACTTTCTCATTTTGTTTTTCTCGTGATTTCTCTTGTTCCAATGTCCTAATTTACAAATAAAATAGACCATGTACTCAGAGCCAAAAGATTGCTTGGAGGCACAAGGCATGATATAAAAGCATCTCCAAACAAAAAACTCTTAGTAGCTCATATCATTGTACTGTGTATATTAAACTGCTTCCCATTTTCCTCGTCTTCTTTCTTCTCCTCATCTTCCTACTTCTTCTTTTTCTTCATTTCCTCCCTTCTCCTCTTCCTTCCTTCCTTCCCTTCTTTTTCTTCTTTCCTTCTTCCTTCTCCCCTTTCTCTTTCGTAATCCTCCTCTTCCTCATAGTCAATCTCTCTCCCTCTCTCACTCTCACACTCTCCCACTATCCTTTCTCTTTCTCTTTCTCTCTCTCCCTCTCTCTCTCTCTCTCTTTCTCTCCCTCTCTCTCTCTCTCTCTCTCTTTCTCTCTCTCTCTCTCTCTCCTTCCTACACAGTTATTTAGTCTCAATTGCGTATACGTAATTTGGTATAACTTTCCGTTCTCAACGACGTCAGACACCCCACTTTATATAGAGAGACACACAATACATAACGACAAGCACGGCGATAGTTTACTACGCGAACGCCAAGCTCATGAATGTGTTGTGTGTGCCGTGAGCATGCCTTGTGCGTGCGTATGTGCGTGGGCGTACGTATGTATGAATGTGTGTGTGTGTGTGTGTGCGTGCGTATATATCTATGTGCGTGTACGCGTGCATATATATATATATGGGCATGCGTATGTATGTGTGTGATCACGCATGTGTGTGAGCGCACATGTGTGTGTGCGTATGCGTGTGCATGCGTATGTGTGTGTATGTGCGTGTGTATGAGTGTATGTGTGTACGCAGTTGTATGTATGTGTACGTCTGTGTGCATGTGTATGTAAGCATGTGTGCATGCGTATGTATGTGTGTGTATCTGTGTGTGCGCGTATGTATGTGTGTATATCTGTGTTTGTGTGTGCGTATGTATGTGTGTATATCTGTGTGTGCCTGTGTATGAGTGTGACTGTGCGATTGTGTATGTGTGTGTATATGTGTATGTATGTGTATGATTGTGCGTGTGTGCATGCGTGTGTATGTGTGTATGCATGTGTGCACGCGCTTGTATGTAGGTGTGCGTCTGTGTGCATGTGTATATACATGTACGTGTGTATGCGTATGTATGTGTGTGCTTGCGTATGTATGTGTGCATGTCTGTGTGTGTCTGTGTGTATCTGTGTGTGTGTGTGTCTGTGTCAATGTATGTGTGTATCTGTGTGCATGTGTCTGTGTCTGTTTGTGTGTGCATGTCTGTGTGCGTTTATATGTACGCACGTCAGTGCGTATACACAGGTATTCATTCCAAAGAAGTTGTCAAACGTTCTCAGCGAACCGAAACGTGACCTAGTTTTTTTTTTTTTCTTTTGCGTGTTGTTTCTCGATACGAAAACGTCTCAATTACGTAAGAGTAACAAAAAAAAATATCTGCTAATTTGTTGTAAGTGAAACCACGCAAATACCGCTTTCCCCCTTGGCAACATGGTTTTTACTGTGCTGGAATCTCTATTAATATAGGTAACTACGCAGACATGGTTTAAGAATAGTTTGTACGCCGTAGGTGGTGAGAGAAAGGACGTGAATACTTGTTCAATGTACAGGGAACTACGCCGGGAAGAAACCACTTTGATATGAATGTTGATGATGTTGTTATTGCTGTTAAAGCTGTTGTTATTGTCGTTGTTATTGTTGCGGTCGTGGCTGCTATTGTGTTTGTTCTCTTCGTGTTGCCGTTATTCTTTGTTATTTGATTCTGAGTTCAAATTCTGCCGAAGTCGACTTTGCCCTTCATCCTTTTGGGTGGTCGATGAAATAAGTACCAGTTGAACACTGGGGTCGATGTAATCGACTCATTCCCTCTCCCAAAATTGCTGCCTTTGTGACCAAATTTGAAACCATTATTATTATTATTATTATTATTATTATTATTTCTCCGTTTTCTTCCTCTGTTTAGACGAACGTTTCTACCTTTTCGGACAAAACCTTTTGTAACTTTCGTCCTGTCTTTGTCCTTACATGTTTTTAATTGATATTAGCCCTTGTGGCCAATAAAACGATGTAGTCGATTTATTCCCCCCACCACTCACTCCCAACCCCGAAGTTGCTAGCCTTGTACCTAAAGCATTCTTATTCTTTAAGGCAGCCAAAGGAGGTGAGCTGGCAGAATCATTAGCACGCTGGGCTAAATGCTTAGCGGTATTTCGCCCGTCGCTACGTTCTGAGTTCAAATTCTGCCGAGGTCGACTTTGCCTTTCATCCTTTTGAGATCGATGAATTATTTACCAGTTGCGTACTGGAGTCGATCTAATCGACTGGCCTCCTCCCCCAAAATTTCAGGCCTTGTGCATAGAGTAGAAAGGGTTATATAAGGCAGCGAGCTAGCAGAATCGTTAGCACGCCGGGTGAAATGCTTAGTGACAGTTTGTCCGTCTTCATATTCTGGGTTCAAATTCCGCTGAGGTCGACTTTACCTTTTACCCTTCAGGGGTCGATAAAATAAGTACCAGTTTATCACTGGGGTCGATGTAATCGACTTACCCACCCACGCCACGAAACTGTTGTCCTTGTGCTAAAAACTGAAGTTACTACATACGAGGGATGTATGAAAAGTTTTGACCCTTTGAGCCTTGAAGTCTTGTACCTTCATCAGAAGTCTTGTACCGTGTTTTTGGGGGGTTTTTTTAAGGCTCAAGACTTTTCATACACCCCTCGTAAGATGGCGAGCCAGCTGAATCGCCAGCACGCCAGGCAAAATGCTTAGCAGTGAGTTCAAATTCCGCCAAGATCGACTTTGCTTTTTATCTTTTCGGGGTCGGTAACGTATGCACAGTTGAGCACTGGAGTCGATGTAATCGTCTTTCTGTGCCCTCAAAATGGTTCTATGCCAATATTTGGAAGAACTGATGTTAATGACGATGTCTTATTAGCTACACTCCGTGTTGTGGAATGGCAACATTTGTCAAATTCCTCCGAGGTTGACTTTACCTTTCATCCTTTCATGGGTCGATAAATCAAGTACTAGTTGCGTACTGGGGTCGATCTAATCGGCTGGCCCCCTTCCCCAAAAATTTCGGCCCTTGTGCCTAGAGTAGGAAAAAGAATGGCAACATTTGTTACGTTTGGTTTTCTGATATTCTATCTTAGACTTCAACTAAATGTGGTTGTTTATTTTAAAAAAACGCCGAAAATAAATTTGCGCAGAAATAAAACGAAGCTTATCAAGGAAGATATTGGACAACATTGCACAACAGACAGTCTCTCTCTTTCTCTATTTCTTTCCCCACCCTCCCCCTCTCTCTCTTTCACACACACTCTCTTTCTCTTTCTCTCCCTCTGTCACTCTTCCTCCCTGTCTCTCCCTCTCTCTTGCCCTCTCTTGCTGTTTTCCTTTCCATGTGTGTGTGCTCATTTTCCTCTGTCCCCTTCTCTCTCTCTCTCTCTCTCTCTCTCTCTCTCTCTCTCTTTCTCTCTCTCTCTCTCTCTCTCCCTCTCTTTCACAATTAAACGGTAAGCTTACACATGTATATATATATACATATATATATATATATATATATATATATATATATATATACGCTCACATATGTGTGTGTACTACGTATGAACGTATGTTTGTATGTACGTGCGCATGAATAGTTAAAGAAGAATTCTATACCATATCGTCTAAAACGTAATTATATATAGATAGAATGAGATAGATAGATAGATAGATAGATAGATAGATAGATAGATAGATAGATAGATAGATAGATAGATATAGAAAGAGAGAGAGAGAGAGAGAGAGAGAGAAGTACATACATGCAGACACCACCCTCTCTCTCTCTCTCTCTCTCTATATATATATATATATATATATATATATATATATATATATGTATATAGTGACAAAATCCTGTACATTGCTACAGATTATCATGTTTGTGCAGCTATGTCAATTATAATCCTTAGATAGAATTTCCTAATAATTAGAAAAGTTATAAGATTCCTCTAATTCCGGTTAGATATTACGTGTCTTTGTATGTGTGTGTGTGCACTCGCGCGCGTGTGTATGAGTGTGTGTATGTGTGAAGAGAGAGAGAGAGAGAGAGAGAGAGAGAGAGAGAGAAAGCGGGATAGATAGTTAGATGGCTATATATATATATGTAAGCCTGTCGACGTATGTGTATGCATTTCGTAAATCTTATTCAAATTATCAAGAGGAAAACAGTCCACTAAAAGTACTTTATACATTTTTAGAAATGGAGAAAACATTTATATATTATTGATGCTGTGAGTCACCCCCGAATATTATACCAGAATAACGTCGCCTCCTTAATCGCTTCTCTGGCGTAATTAACGTGTGTAGCCGTAAGTTCTACAAATCGTTATCTCATTACCATAAATCCTTATGTTCCACCTGTAAGAACTAAACCTTCATCTCTACCGTTAATATCTCCTCCTCCTCCTTAACGATTCTATTCCCGTACAGCTACAACTAATTGGCAACACTCGGTACTTTTTCATCTTCCCACTCTCTTACCAGTGTACTGTTCATTCTTCTGCCTTCCCATTCTAGTGACTTGCGTCCCTGGTGCGATCAACCAATAGTTTGTGTCTCCTTTACATTTTCTTATTTAGTTTTATCTCTTCTTATCTATTCTACGGACTTTGATTCACTGCCCATCCCCCGCTCCTTCTCTATATCGGCTCCTTACTACCGTCCTGCAATTCTCATTGCTAAGCTACCTTTCAATAGAAACTTACTTTTGCCTATCTTTCAATCTTTCTTATTGCTCTGTCTTTAAGACTTATTTTCTCTTTTCCACCCCAATTTTTTTCTTGATGTCTTCTAAGAACTAAGTCCACTCCAGCAAGCCCATCCTCCAGCTATCATTCCTCTTTCTCTGTATGTTTCTCACTTATCGCCCCCCCCCCCCCTCCCCACTCAACGCCTCTCAACTTCTCACTGAATCTATATATTCTTAAACACTGTTCTATACTCCGCTATTCGCAGGAATCTTAATCGCAAGATCAATAAAAATCCGTTTTTTATTCAAAATACCTACAATATTATGCGATCTTGTTACTATTATATAAGACTCATGATTATGGCACATCGTGCTTCATCCGAAACAGCTGTAAAGATAAAAATTTATTCCATCATTCCTTTTTTGGCTGTCGATTACATTGACCCAGTGTTTCACTGGTACTTCTTTCATCGTCCCTGAAAGGAAGAAAAGCAAAGTTGCTCCCTGTGGAATTTGAACTCAGAATGTAAAAACGGACGATATACCGATGAGCACTTTGACATGCTGACAATTCTGCCAACCTCCCTCCTAGCTCAGGTATCGTTTATGATAAAATACACAATCATGTTTTCAACTCTTGGTATGAAACCGATTGATTACTTACCTTATATGAGAATATGATGTTGTATTTTATAAATAACATATATGGTGGGATGTATTGTCGTCTTTTTCTCTCTCCGTTTCTCTCTCTCCAATTTTCTCCTCTCATCCCTTTCGGTCGAAGAGCGTAAGCTCGAAACGTCTAGGACTTTTCCATTCTTCCCGAGCGTCAAACTAATACACCTGCTTGTTGTTTCCTCACCTACTTCTCTCTTTTGTTTCCTGTACGTTTGGTCTAACGATTCCACATATCAACCACCTTGATGTGTGTGCTTGATGTTTTTATGCGAGTGTATGAGTGTTATGTGTACATGTATGCGCCTATGTGTAATGTGCATGCAGGGAGGTTGTCTCCCTTGTCAGTCAAT
>NC_142945.1:49354880-49369880 GCF_046866305.1 Octopus bimaculoides | reverse complement strand
GTCACACTAGGGTAGTTTCAGCTTTTGTAACATGTATGGAAGTGTTGGTACGTGTGTGTGCTTGTATGAGTATGTGTGCGTGGTGAGCGAGTGTGTGACCGACTGAATGTGTACGTGTTTATGCATATTCATATACATACATATATACGAATGTATTCGAGAATAAATATATGTAACGAAACCGTCACATGTGTATTTATATGTGCGTAATAGATGTGTACACGTTTTTGTGTGTGTATAATATATATTTTGAGATATGTATGTATGTATGTATGTATGTATGTATGTATGTGTGTAAAATTATACTATGCATATCTATGTATATATGTGTAAAATTATGTTATATATATATATATATATATGTATGTATGTATGTATGTTTGCATGTATATGTGTATGTGTGTGTGTGGTGTTTCTGTATGTGACTATGTGTGTGTGTAAGCGTGTGTCTTTTTGTGTGTGAATGTGTAAGTGTGTGTGTGTGTGTGTGTGTGTGTGTGTGTATGCATATATATGTTTATATATATATATATATATATATATATATATAATATATACATACATATACATACATACATACATACATACATATATATATATATATATACACATGCATATACCTATACATACATTCACGCTGTATATACTTTAGAGAAAAAGCATTATAAAATATGTGCAGTTGCAGTGTGGTGCACACCTGCATCGCAAAGGCGTTTATGCAGTGACATGACATAGCGAAAAAGAAATGCCATCTCATCTCACATGTCTCTAGCAACGATAAATTTCGATAAATTTCGATAAAAGCACCATAATGTTTCTTGATCTTTAGGTTTCTGGATTTTATCGGAGGAATTTGGGGGTTTTTTATAACGTTTTAACGGTTGTTTTTCCTTTGGTTTTGGGAGATTAACTTCTTTTATTGTTCATTTAATTGTGAAGGCGATCGTGGCGTACATTTTTTAGGCACAGCAATGGTGGCAGTAGCTGAATATTTCAAGGGAACAGAAGTGAGCTAGAAATATGGTGATCATTCGTAGTGTGAGTAGTCGCTGTAATCCTGTACCGAGTGCTGTTGTACCCGTGGCTCCTTGCATTTAAACTCTATACCAATGCCGAGTCCAGGAGGTTTCTTGCTTTTCACTGGCCTCATGGCATGTTTCTCGATGATTTCAGAGGATTTAGTCGGCCACGCCATTGGCGCGTTGTACCAAGGTTTCGTCTGTGCCTGGAAAAAACAAAAACAAAAAAGAAACAGAAATGAGAAGAAGAAGAAGAAGAAGAAGAAGAAGAAGAAGAAGAAGAAGAAGAAGAAGAAGAAGAAGAAGAAGAAGAAGAAGAAGAAGAAGAAGAAGGAGGAGGAGGAGAAGAAGAAGAAGAAGAAGAAGAAGAAGAAGAAGAAGAAGAAGAAAAAGAAGAAGAAGAAGAAGAAGAAGAAGAAGAAGAAGAAGAAGAAGAAGAAGAAGAAGAAGAAGAAGAAGAAATCTCCTCCAAGCTATTGCATTACTTGTTGAGGAGAAATTACAAAATAATTTCCCAAATGCTGAGAGAACGAAGAAGTCATTGAAAGTATGAAGACAATTGAAAAACTTACCTCAATGCCAAGAGATCGTATAGTTGACATCACTTGCGATAGGTTTGTCCTCTCGTATAGACAATCGATCTGAAAGATCATCGTGTCGAGCAAGCCGACGTCCAGGCATTTGTCTAGGAAGATCTCAATTCGTTCTCGCTCACGTGCCGTACGAAATGTCTCGCTGTCTGTTGGCTGAAATGTCCGTTTGCTCAGGTCTAATCTTTCTTCAGGTGGGAGAGCGAGGTTCACGGCTCTGCAATGAATAAGTAGTAGTAGTAGTAGTAGTAGTAGTAGTAGTAGTAGTAGTAGTAGTAGTAGTAGTAGTGGTAGTCAGATCTTTCTATTATATCATCTGTCGGACGTTGGTGTGTGTGTATGCGTGTGTGTATGCGTGTGTATGTGTGTGCGTGTATGCGTGTGTATCTGTGTGTGTGTGTTTGTATTATATTAGGTCATTCAGAATGAAATGTCCTATTTTGAACTTAAAGTTTATTTTACTTAATCTCAATAAAAAGCAATGCAGTTAATCAAATTATCAACACAATTTTGCACCTAAATTATCAACATAATTTTTAGCAATAATCTTTACTCCGGAAACATATTTACCTGATAAGATACATGCCATCTTTAAGGGCAGCGTATGCTGTATCAATCGCTTTACGTCTATCATCGGACAAGTCGATGCTGGGGGTTTCCCCAGAGATCTGCTGCAACCATTTTAGGCAAAGACGAGCGTTGTCTATATCAAAGTTGGCCTCGATCTGAAAAAAATAACAATAATAATAATAATAATAATAATAATAATAATGATAATAATAATAATAATAATAATAATAATAATAATAATCTTTTCTACTATAGGCACAAGGCCTGAAATTTGGTGGGAGGGGACTAGTCGATTACATCGACTCCAGTGTTCAACTGGTACTTATTTCATTAACCCGGAAAGGATGAAAGGTAAAGTCGACCTCGGCGGAATTTGAACTCAAAACGTGAAGACGGACGAAAGGCCGCTAAGCATTGTGCCCGGCGTGCTAACGATTCTGCCAGCTCGCCGCCTTAAATAGGCTTCTGATCTGAACTGATTGGAAGTGTTATCATGTAAACTGTTTTGTCTTGGTATAAAAGATGGGCTACAGCAAATATTCTGGAGTAAAAAATTGTTTGCCAACATAACATGGCAGTCCTGGTTTAGGACGAATGTTGCTGTATTTTAGCCCCAGGAGATATCGTCTCCAGCTAGCTATACGACACGATCTGTGTCCTTATAATTTCGAACAAGGGAATCTAGCACCCCCACTCAGCTCAAGACAATATCTGTGTATCGCGATTTCTGGGTTATTGCCCTTCATCAGCACAGAATAATTGTTCATACATATGTATGTGTATGCATGTATGAATGCATGTATGCATGTATATGTATGTATGCACGTACGTATGTATGTACGTATGTATGTATGTATGTACGTACGTATGTATGTATGTATGTATGTATGTATGTATGTAATCCAGCCGTCCTTTTGAGACGGAATTTCGTCTTTTGAACCGATTTACCCTGAAGTGACTTATATATGATTGAACTGTGATTGTGTATATCAGGAAAAATTATATATAAGTCGAAACAATTTGTTGGACTTCTACGGTTTTTATAATTATTTATACAATATTGTTATGTTATATATTATATTCATAGCATTTAATGTAATACTGTAATATAAATAAATTATTCAATGCCAATAGAATATCTCTATATTTAATTTATCTTTACATAAATACATACATTGTAGAGGCGCAATGGCCCAGTGTTTAGGGCAGCGGACTCGCGGTCATAGGATCGCGATTTCGATTCCCAGACCAGGCGTTGTGAGTGTTTATTCAGCGAAAAAACACCTAAAATCTCCGGCAGGGGATGGTGGCGAACCCTGCTGTACTCTTTCACCACAACTTTCTCTCACTCTTACTTCCTGTTTCTGTTGTGCCTGTAATTCAAAGGGTCAGCCTTGTCACACTGTGTCACGCTGAATATCCCCGAGAACTACGTTAAGAGTACACGTGTCTGTGGAGTGCTCAGCCACTTGCACGTTAATTTCACGAGCAGGCTGTTCCGTTGATCGAATCGACTGGAACCCATGACGTCGTAAGCGACGGAGTGGCAACAAAATACATACATTAATATACAGTTAACAGTTTACTACGCTATTAAAAGTACCAATGTTACTTTCACAACTATGTTACCTCATAAACTCTTAAATTACTCTTTGAACAACCCACGATGATTTAAAAATAAATGTTTCACCCTGAGTACGGGGGGAATAGTCTTTTGATATCACCCATCTTTACCCTCCAACCAGACACCAGAAGGTAGGATAGGAGTATTTGAATATAAAGGATTTGGTTTACGGAAGTTAGTGAGGGCTCTTGTTTTAAGGAGCGGCGTTTATTATTAGAATCGTGGCTTCCAGCTGCTTGCTTAAGGAGAGGCAGGCATCTCGTATATACACTTGTGTATGGTGTCATGTGCGTATGTGTGTGCGTGTGTGTATGCGTGGAAGGTTGTATAATTGTATATCTCTGCATATTACCTAATAAACGAGTGCCTCTTTTTCCTGACTTGTGGAACTTATTGGAAAACTAAACACGTGTACGTATGTATGTATGTATGTATGTATGTATGTATGTATGTATATACGTAAGTATGTATGTACGTATGTATGTAGGTACGTACGTATGTATGTATGCACGTATGTATGTACGTATGTATGCACGTATGTATGCAGATGCGTTTGTATTTAGGTTTGTACGTACGTATGTATGCATGGATGTATGTACGTATAATTTGCTTTGCGGGAAGGACTGTTCCAACGAAGTCGCGTATTGTCCTTACCTTCGAAACGCGGAGTAGATGAAACAGGGACAACTGACGAAGGGACATACTCTTTATGTTGCACGTCTCGTTTCTATGTTTGTTTTGTTTGTTTTTTTTTTCGTTGTTCGAAAAAAGTTCGTTTTCTGTCCTCGTTTTTCTGTTTTCGTTTCTCATTGTGTTTAAAGTTTTTTGTTTGTCCTGTACCCATATATGCATGTATGTATACATATAGATGTAGGTATGTGCATATATGCATGAATATATGCATATATTTATATTTCATTTACATTATTATATGATCGAACGCCACGCATCCTTTTCCAAGTAAGTTTTATCTTTTTATATATATGTATATATAATGTGTATGTGGGTGCCTCTGTACGTATCTATACGTATATACATATGCATACTTATGTTCGTACATGCGATTGGATATGTAGCTGTGCACATGCTCGAGTATATATATATGAATGCGCATGAATGTGCTCTCTGTCGCACCTGTATTAGTAGGCTGTGGCAGAAATCGGTGCGAAAGAACGGTAAGGATGTGGCTTGTATTTCAAGAGGTTACCAGGAATGTGAACATCTTTCTCATCTGTTTGTTATCGACGGAAAACGAAGAAGTATGAGTGACTGTGTGTGTGTGTGTGCGTACGTATGTGTAGGCATGTGTGCATGTGTATGTGTGCCTCTGTGTGTATGTGTGTGAGTGTGTGTCTGTGTGTGTGTTTTTGCGTGCGAAAATGTTTGAATGTGTACATATGTTTGTCTACCTGTATGCGTGTGTGTTTGTGCGTATGTGCTTGTCTGTGCGATTGTGCGTGCTCGCGTTCGCATACGTGTCTGCATGTGTGTGTGTGTGTGTGTGTGTGTGTGTGTGTGTGTGTGTTTATGCATGCGTGCGTAAATGTTAGTATGTTTGTCTATCTGCGTGTGTTTGGGCGTGTGTGCTTGTGTGTGTGTGTGTGTGTGTGTGTGCAAGCTCGCGTATGTGTCTGCATGTATGTATGTCTGTTTGTCTGTCTGTCTGTCTCTGTATGTGCGTGTGCGCGTATGTATGTCTCTATCTAAGTGTTTGTCTGCATGTGTGCGTGTGTGTGTGTGTGTGTATGCACAATTATTTGCACGCGCGTGTGTGTTTTTTCATGTCTTCATTCGCGCGTGTGAGCATGCGCACGTGTGTGTGCGTATGAGAGCGAGAAAGACAGACTATACGAGGAAAGTGGTGCGGGGGTGGTAAAGGGGATAACATTGATAACTCAGAGAAGTTGTGAAAGCTGCGACTACCGCCTTCAACGCCGCCACCAAAGACGCTTCTCTCCCTACGCGGTGGCATCTTTGCAGCCACGCTAAAAATAGCAGCCAAATTTCCTCCAAACACTTTAGCATTTAAACCAACCATATCCGGTCAAAATATTATATTTGTTTTGCATTCAAACTGGCCAGATCTAGTAAATCACACCTAACCTACAATGTCATTCTAAAAATTTACGGTACTTTTTGGTTATCTCACCCCCATTAGAAAATTGCCATTAAATGTGTGCGTGTGTGAGAGAGAGACGGCATCGGTTAAGCCCTCCCCAAAGCAATTTTTGGTCTAAATTGGAAAATTTGTCTTCCGTATATAAGACAAATTCTAAACCTGCAAGAGGAAAAAGTTAGATATTCAAAATATTAAGAATAAGCCTCAGAATTTATGGATTGAATAATCCTCGAACAAAAATAATTTCCGAGCCATTTCTTGTTCTGGAGTTACAATTTTTTTATGAATTTTATTTTTATTTTTTGTTATTTTCATTTATTTCAAAAGAAAACGAATATGGAACCAAAATTATTGTCCAAGGGAAATAACTCTGAATAAGATTTATTATAAGAATTATTTCCCTTGGACTAGCAAAGAATGTGAGCTTCATTGTTGGCGGAGTTGTTAGCACGTCGGACAATGATTGACATTTGAACTCGCAAGAGAATGACTTGTTCCATACTAAGTGGGGATAAATATTACTTCGCGGTACTAAAAACTGCTTCTGTTGCTGATATCCAACGTTGGTTGGTGAAGGGAAATAACTATTTTCAAATTAAAAGCAAAAGTTGGTTCCCTTCGCCAAGAAATGCATTTACTCTTTTACTTTTTTACTTGTTTCAGTCATTTTGACTGCGGCCATGCTGGAGCACCGCCTTTTTTAGTCGAGCAAATCGACCCCAGGACTTATTCTTTGGAAACCTAGTACTTATTCTATCGTTCTCTTTTGCTGAACCGCTAAGTTACGGAGACGTAAACACACCATCGGTTGTCAAGCGATGTTGGTGGGACAAATTCGGACACACAAACACATACACACACATGACTCTGTTGTTGTCCTCAACAACCTGCTGGGAGAGAATAGGGGAGCTGTCCACAGGGTGATGACACCGCCGAAGCTGAAGACCTTCACTGATTCTGATGTCGCCTTCCTGACGGTGTACGCCCAGGTGATGTCTAATGTAACCAAGACCTTGGATAAAATCCAGTGAGAGGACCAATCTTTTCCCGAGTGCCTCTGCCGACTGTAGCGGCTACCGTCATGCAGTTGAAGGAGGCCAAGTTCAAACATCTCCTGTACTGCAGTCCTCTGATAAACGCGATACTGGCAGGTATCACGAAAAGGTTTGGTCTCCTCCTAGAAGACCTGGAGTTCCAGCTGGCCGCTACCTTCCACAAGTTTCGCCTCTTCTGGATGGAGCAGCATGATAACAGCCAGGTTAGCAGTGTAACGAACGCCATGGAGACTGTCGAAGAGACAGTCAAGCTTTCGTCAGTCTGAGGCTATAGTATAAGACACTCGTTCAAGATGTTGGGCAGTGGAAATGAACCTAAGACGACATGTTTGGGAAGCAGGCTTCTTAACCACACTGTGTCACACTGTGTCACGCTGAATATCCCCGAGAACTACGTTAAGGGTACACGTGTCTGTGGAGTGCTCAGCCACTTGCACGTTAATTTCACGAGCAGGCTGTTCTGTTGATTGGATCAACTGGAAACCTCGACGTCGTAAGCGACGGAGGGCCAACAACAAAAGACAACGTATGCCTCATGAGAGGAGAAAGATTTGTTAGTCTGGGTCATAGATCAAGAGTAATGGCCGCATCGTAAATTGGTTACAGATAAGATTGAAGACTACCATGATATCGCCTCATCCATCAAGTAAGGCTTCTGGTGGATGGACCCATTGTTCTAAGATTAGGAATGGTCTTAGTCTACGACAGGAATCTAGGTTGTCTCAGAAACTACCATGTGATTTAGAAGATAAGATAACTTCGTTTTCACACTCTTTATTCTGGGGCAAAAGAAAAATGCAGCATGATTTTCAACTTGGACAGATTGATAATACGAATGAAACTCATACATGTATTTATATATATATATATATATATATATATACTCCTCTAGAAATCTACAGTCGACATCAAAGGGAAAAAAGGTTATCTGTGTGAGGAACGCAGGATACGAAAGGATATATATGTGTGTGTGCATATATATATATATAAATATATATATATATATATATATATATATATATATATATATATATAAATATATAAATATATATATATATATATATATATAGATATATAAATATATATATATATATATATATATATATATAAATATATATATATATATATATATATATATATATATATATATATATATATATATATATATATATATATATATATATATATATATATATATATATATATATATATATATATATATATATATATATATATAAATATATATATATATATATATATATATATATATATAAATATATATATATATATATAAATATATATATATATATAAATATATATATATATATAAATATATATATATATATAAATATATATATATATATATTTATATATATATATATATATATATATATATATATATATATATATATATATATATATATGTATGTATGTATGTATGTATATATATGTATATATATATATATATATACACATATATATGTATGTGCATATATATATATATATATATATATATGTATGTATATATATGTATATATGTATATATACATACATACATACATACATACATACATACATACATATGATTATGACAGTCTCGCGTAAATGGGCAAATAAACTCCGGTCAGAGCCAACAGTGTGTTGTAACAACTCTGTATCAAATTTATGGACTATATGTTATGTCAATGCATCTATAAATACCATTTACATGTTATTCTTTTTTTTAATTGCACACATTTTTGACGGCACGGGTATACCAATATAAATAAGTAGGTAGGTAGGTAGGTAGGTTGGTATGGGAGAGGTTCTGGAGGCCTTTGGTGAATCGATTTCATGACACAGTTTTAATTCTGTTTTAACACACTTTTATTTTATTTCCTTTATTTTTATTTTCCAGAAGTGGCGAGGCAAGAATTCTCAGTGGCCGCAGAAAAAACAGTCCTCTACCCCGCCGGACCGATGAAGCTAGCATAATCAAATTATTTGCCGATGTATATTTATGTCTTCCAAATGCATAATAATCCATGGGGTGCAAGGAGAACAGCGTTGATTGTTTTTAATACGTTCTGGACGGTTCGAACGTGGATATCTGATCACCGTTGTTTTTCATCAGCGGAAAACACCTCCTTCCTTTAGATAATGTTTCAATGTTCCATTACACCAGTGAATCGCATGAGTTATGAACACACATCGTCCAGAGAAGTGGTTCTCAACCGTGGTCCATATGGCCCATGCGGGGGTTCATATAAGATTTAATATTGGTTGTATTTCTACAATGTACAAAATATTTTATTTTTTATACAATTCCTAATAATATTTGATTGTAGAAATACAGTAATTTTTTTTATGCAATAAATAGCTATAGAGGTCCTATAGAGTAAAATATGAAACAACGGGATCCATAAGCACAAAATGGTTGAGAACCACTGGACTAGAGGAGGAAGAGGATGTGTTCTCCGCTGACGGAAAACAACAGCGATCAGATATTCACCTCTGAATATGCCATAGAGTATTAAAAGTGAACAGATACTTTTCTGCTGGAATTTTCGCTGTTCTGCATGCACCTCATGAATTACCGCTGCTTTATGTTTTTATTTTGTTTGTTTGTTTTCTTTTATTTATTCAGTGCTAATAAAAAAGGGAACTATCAGATAAACACTGCAGCTATTTGATGGCACTACAGGATATAAACGTACGACAAACATCAAGATTTTAACTTCTTATCCTTCCACAATCTGACCACCACGAATAATTTCTGGCCAACGCGAGACAGCGGTGGAACTTCTACGTTTCTACGTGTTAGCTCCAACGTGTTTCGCCCTGGCTTAGTACCAAAGTTAGTCGTATTTATTCTTCGAAAGATTTGCTAAAATGTAGGTTTTTATTTCATTTCATTTTATTTTATTTTCCATCTTTTTGATTTATTTATTTATATTTTTTACTTTGTGCTTTTATTTTTAGAGTTAGTCTGCGAAGCCAGAAATAATTACTTTTCTTTTACATTTCTTTTTCTTTTCTTTCATTTTTTTTTTTTGTTCGTTTTATTTTTATTTCGTTTCGTTTCGTCAGGTGGAATCGAAAAGCTAGAAGAAAATTTCGAGAATGTGTTTTTGGCGAAACGAAATCTAATTAAAATGTTGTATGCCAACGCAACATATTTATCTTTTTTTTTCTTTCTCTTTCTTGATATGTAAGCACAAAACGCACGTAAATCAAAACTATAATAATAATAATAATAATAATAATAATAATAATAATTTATAGTCAGTTTCTATCTTAATTGCAATTGAGCGTTGATATAAAGTCTGCTATACAAATAAGGAATCTCTGCCAAAGCAAATACCATTTTCTAACACTGGCACAAAGCCAGAAACTTTCTGTATGTGGGTGGGGAGTGAGAAGTAGGCAGTTAATTAAGTCTGCCCCACCCCTCCCTCCGAGTTTGACCGGTACTTTGTTTTATAAACCCCTCAAGAAAAGAAATTGAAAAGCAAAGTTGAGATAGGTGAATGGCTTGAACCCAGAACGTAAAGTTTTGTAACTAAACGCTGCAAGGTATTTTGTCCGGCGCTCTACCGACTCAACATCCCCTACAATAACTACACGCAGAAACAATTTAAATTCTTTTTCTTTTTTTTTCCTCCTTTTTCGTTTTCTTGATTGTAAAATTATGACAATATTAACTTTTGTGGAAATGCTCAGACATACAACACCCGGTCACATGTGGAAACACTCTCCATATAACACTCCGCCACATGTGAAAGCACTCTACATATAACAATCTGTTACATGTGGAAACGCTCTCCGCATAACACTCTGCCACATGTGGAAAACACTCTCCATATAACTCTTGGTCACATGTGGAATCACTCACCTCATATCTCTTCTACCACATGTAAAAAATATTCCTCGGAATAACTCTGTCATCAGTAGAAATACTCGACCACAAAACTCTGCCACACGTATAAATACGCTACTCCATATCTGTATTACATGTAGAAACATTCTATCACATAACTCTACCATAAAACTTTACCACATGGAGGAACTCTTCAACCAATGATTCTGTCACATGTAGGAACATTGAATTCCATCTATCATATAACACTCTATCATACAAATTTTAACATGTAGAAACTCATTACTACATTTATAATGTCTTTACTCTTTTACTTGTTTCAGTCATTTGACTGCGGCAATGCTGGAGCACCACCTTTAGTTGAGCAAATCGACCCCAGGACTTTTTCTTTGTAAGCCTAGTACTTATTCTATCGGTCGTTTGTGCCGAACCGCTAAGTTACGGGGAACGTAAACTCAACAGCATCGGTTGCCAAGTGATGTTGAGGGGACAAACACAGACACACACACATACATATGTGTGTGTGTGTGTGTGTGTGTGTGTGTGTGTGTGTGTGTGTGTGTGTGTGTGTGTGTGTGTGTACTTTCGTTGATCTATATCGGCAATGGATATAAATCTGATCGAGAAACCGGAAAACCGGTGCGTTTAAGTACGAAACGAAGTACCTCGAGGCATTTGTTGTACATTGAGTTACAGAGTTCCCTTGTCAGTTGGACCAGCAAAAATTCAACAAACCAGGGATTGGCCCGCTGGAAGGCTGTAACCCACGAGGCATTCGTTCACTAATTACCTCACAAATGAATAAATAGATAGATAAATAAGAAAACTAATTAATGAACCAATTATGACAGAGGAAAAGAGTCTGTACGTCCGTGTGTCTGTAAACGTGTGTCTGTGTGAGTGTGTGGGTGAGATGGGGAGAAGAGAAGAGAGAGAGAGAGAAGGGAGGGAGGATGGGAGCAGCTAGTTGTAAAAGTAGAAAAGTTGGAATGTAACGATTATCCTGGAGTCACACCGTAATTGTTCAGTGCTAAGTATATAAGATCCCACACGCAAGTAAGACCCATTACATAAATTGCTTTCTAAAGGCAGAATTTTCTTCTCAACTGCAAAGACTGCTGGTTCATTGCCAAGTGACATTAAAATATTTGGTTAACGCATCAAGGATCAACCGGATGAAATGAGTTTGATTCCCATCATAATCTCATTATTAGTTCCGAATGCATGCATTTGTCTAAACTTAATTTAGAAATATACCCCCACCCCACGCACACACACACAGAATATAATGTAATATAAAAGGTGTTTCCTTCTCTTCATTTATAAATAGAATATCTAAGTATTAAGGTATGAAAGGGTTCGCTTTTCTGTGTGCGTGTGTGTTTCGTTTCTTTTTATGGTGTTTTGATATTTCATGGTTGTGGTTGCTCTCTTTGGTACGTTTTATGTTCTTGTTATGAAACCACTTTGATGTTGCTTCCAGACTAAACAAATCATAAATAGATTGAAATAAAAAGTAAAGCTTGTTATCTGCGTCGACAATGACGAAGAACAAACCTCGCATTAAAAATATCAAAGGTGCAAAGACGGATGTATTGTAAAGAAGATCGTTTCTCAATTACTTGATTCTGGTTTCAGTCCTATAATAGAGAATATTCCTTTCTACTATAGGCCTGAAATTTGTGGTGGGGGAGAGTAGTCGATTGCATCGACCCCAGTATACAACTGGTACTTAATTTATTGACCCCAGAAACGTTAACACGCCGGGCAAAATGCTTAGCGGTATTTCGTCTGTCTTTACGTTCTGAGTTCAAATTCTGCCGAGGTCGACTTTGCCTTTCATCCTTTCGGGGTCGATAAATTAAGTACCTGTTGCGTACTGTCCCACCCCAAAATATCGGGTCTTGTGCTCAGAGAAGAAATGAATAAATATGAACCTGAGAAATAGTCAGAGAATTATAAATTCAATTGTAAAAGTGAAACTTTTACATCACTTCAAGCTGTCGTATTGGCCATACAATTACCATTCTCTCTCTCTCTCTCTCTCTCTCTCTCTCTCTCTCTCTCTCTCTCTCTCTATCTATCTCTCTCTCTCTCTCTCTCTCTCTCTCTCTCGTAGGCTTATTGTGCACCTGCAACAAGGAGTAATTGCAGTACTACCGAAAATGGTAAAGTGATGATAAAGAAAACATTAGTGAACAACACCTCCATCCTATACAGAATTCCCTACAAAAATAGACGATTAATGATGGACGCACTACTCATAAAACAATACAATACTAGAATAAACACGCAAACAATATCTACAAATCGTAAAGAAAATAAAACACTTAACTGATAAACGTATAAATCTAACGATCAAATTTCAAATTCTGGCGTTAAAAATCTAAACAAATTCAGGAGATAAATTCTAAAAGTACCAGGAATTGATGGAAGCAGCCGCAAGAAAGGAATGAGGGAAAGCGAAGAGGGAAACGAAGTATCATTCAAAGGATGCGTGAAATTTTGATAAAACAATAAATGTTATTAAAATTCTAGAGAAATATAACTACGGATTACCCGTTGTAATATCACAGATTAATTATATCGTATATTATCAAGCGACGCTGAAGGTATCGCAAATTAATATATGACGTTGAAATCGACACAGTTTAACGTATGACGTTGAAATCGACACAGCTTAACGTATGACGTTGAAATCGACACAGTTTAACGTATGACGTTGAAATCGACACAGTTTAACGTATGACGTTGAAATTGACACAGTTTAACGTATGACGTTGGAATCGACACAATTTAACGTATGACGTTGAAATCGACACAGTTTAACGTATGACGTTGAAATCGACACAGTTTAACGTATGACGTTGAAATCGACACAGTTTAACGTATGAAGTTGAAATTGACACAGTTTAACGTATGACGTTGGAATCGACACAATTTAACGTATGACGTTGAAATCGACACAGTTTAACGTATGACGTTGAAATCGACACAGTTTAACGTATGAAGTTGAAATTGACACAGTTTAACGTATGACGTTGGAATCGACACAATTTAACGTATGACGTTGAAATCGACACAGTTTAACGTATGACGTTGAAATCGGTACAGTTTAACGTATGACGTTGAAATCGACACAGTTTAACGAATGGCGTTGAAATTGAAACAGTTTAACGAATGACGTTGAAATCGACACAGTTTAACGTATGACGTTGAAATCGACACAGTTTAACGTATGACGTTGAAATCGACACAGATTAACGTATGATGTTGAAATCGACACAGTTTAACGTATGACGTTGAAATCGACACAGTTTAACGTATGACGTTGAAATCGACACAGTTTAACGTATGATGTTGAAATCGACACAGTTTAACGTATGATGTTGAAATCGACACAGTTTAACGAATGGCGTTGAAATTGAAACAGTTTAACGTATGACGTTGAAATCGATACAGTTTAACGTATGACGTTTGTGCGATGGCTTAGTTTAACACGAGTGTCTTGGATTAATGTACAACTTCGAATATATCACAGATTAACGTATGACTTTCAGAGTGTCATAAAATAAATTTATTTGATATTGAGGATATCGGAGATTAACGCAGAATGAAGATTAACGTGTGACTTCGAAAGTGTAACAAGTTAACTTATCTGACGTTTAGGGTGTCACACGGTCGCAGATTAATTGTGGTTGAATGTGAAATGCTGAGCTCACGGCTGGAGCGCCGTTATTCGTAGTCCTGCATTGACATGGCTGGTCAGGGTGTAATAACAGCAAGAATCTCCACCACAACAGCAACAACAAAAAAACCACAACGATAATAACA
Organism: Octopus bimaculoides; assembly: GCF_046866305.1. Lineage (NCBI taxonomy): Eukaryota > Metazoa > Mollusca > Cephalopoda > Octopoda > Octopodidae > Octopus > Octopus bimaculoides. The sequence goes on along the minus strand of NC_142945.1, from coordinate 49,355,210 downwards.
GCAGCTGCACCAACGACAACAACCACAGCAAAAACAACAGTAACAGCAACAACAACATCATCATCATCATCATCATCGACAACAACAACAATGACTGCGACAGCGGCAGAAGCCACGACAACAACTAGTGCAAGACGGTGGGTTGTAGGAGTACGTCTGCTAACAGACAACGAGTTATGTCTAAATCTCATCAACAAGGAAGGAAGATTCTGAATTGAAGAAACAAACAAGGCGTCAAAACATACACCGAAACTATTAGGCTACAGCACGCACACACACATACACACACGCACTCACACGCACACACACACACACACACTCACATACGCC
>NC_142945.1:49339880-49342380 GCF_046866305.1 Octopus bimaculoides | reverse complement strand
GATAATTATAGTATTGTATTGTATGGTATCCGTAGATTTCTCTTTGTTCGACGCTCATCTTATCTTTCTCTTTTATCTCTAAAATTATGTTAAACAACAGTTCGACAAATAACTTGATATGACAGCGCGGTAAGAAGATTGCTTCGTAATCCCATGGTCTTAAGTTCAGTCACACTGTGCGGCACTTGGGTAAATGTCATTTAGTATTGCCCTGGGTTGAGCAATGCTTTGTGAGTGGATTTAGTGTAGAGAAACTCGCGGAAGTCAGTTGAATGAGTGTGTGTGTGTGTGTGTGTGTGTGTGTGTGTGTGTGTGTGTGTGCGCGCGTGTGTGTGTGTGTGTGTGTGTGTGTGCGCGTGTTTGCGCGCACGTATGTGTGTGACTCTGTGTTTGTGGTTCTACCCTGCCATCGTTGGACAACCAATGTCGGTCTGTTCTCTCCCACCGTCATGTGACAACCGGTGTCTCCGTTATCTAGCGTGTGATCCTCGCATTGACCATGACAAGGAAAGCTGTCATGTCGATACCTGCTCAGAGGCCTATGCAAAGTTGCAGAAAGTGTATGGAGAGGAGTGTATGGAGAGTAGTGTATGGAGAGGAGTGTATGGAGAGGAGTGTATGGAGAGGTGTGTATGGAGAGGAGTGTATGGAGCGGAGTGTATGGAGAGGAGTGTATGGAGAGGAGTGTATGGAGAGGAGTGTATGAGCCACACACAAGTGTACGAGTGGTTCAGATATTTCCAAGACGGCTGAAAAAATGTCGATATTGACGAACGTTCAGGGATACCCGCAACTGAGAATAACATCGCAGATGTGCATGCAACTGAGAGGAGTAATCGTAGAGACATCATCCGTAAGTTATCAGGAGATGTACAGATGATCATTGAAGATTTGGGTATAAGAGACGCGGGTCTGCGAAGTTTGAACCAAAACTGCTTTCAGCTAACTAAAAAGACACTCGAGTTTCAGTTGAACAAGATCTTGATTGTGTCGAGAACGATGAAAACTTTTCGAAAACTTTGTGTTGGCCTCTGAGCAGGTATCGCCAAGCTTTTGGCAAAATTTGATGGAGATTCTCTGCTCAACTTTCTCTGTCATGGTCAATGCGACGATCACACGCTACACACGTTCCTTCCAAGCTAGAAGTTAAAACTTGGTGCGCATGCACAGCAGAGTTCAAGGTCAATCTGCACCAAAGCGGCTTTACTCTGCGTGATTTGGCTTCGTTACTATGGTAACAGTCTTTTCTAATTGTTCGAATTCTTCCTGTGAGGAAGGAGCTGGCTTCTAACAAAGAACAGAAACTCCATCACTGGAATTTGGCTAACAAAAAGGACGAGTGTTGTACGTCTGCCTATCTGTCTGTCTGTCTGTCTGTCTGTCTGTATGTATGTATGTATGTATGTGTATGTGTGTATGTATGTTTGTATGCATGTATGTATATTTGTATGTATGTTTGTATGTATGTATGTATGTACGTATGTATGCATGCGCGTATGTATATATGTATGTATGTGTGTATGTATGTATGTTTGTAGTATGTGTGTATGTATGTATGTTTGTATTGTGTGTATGTGTGTATGTACGTACACGCATGTGCATATATTTGTGTGCATGTACGTATATACGTATGTATGCAAGTGCGTATATGTATATATTTGTGGGGTGGGTATGTATAAGTCTTTATGTATGTATATATTGTATGTACACGTATGCAAGTCTGCGCGCGCGCGCGGTGTTGTTGTTGTCGTTGTTGCGTGTGAACGGGCCTAAATACTGACAGCGATAACTTAAAACTGGGTGCCGCTAAAAGTGATGGAGCCGGGTGGCGGCTGGAGGGTGGAGCGGGACGATGATTTGCGTTAAAAGTATAGTGACAGTGATGGTGGTGGGGTCTGGGGGTGGAGGAGGAGTAACGATACTGATAGCAGCACCAGTGGCGATGGTGGTGGTGGCCGTGGTGGCGGCGGCGGTGGCTGTTGTGAATTTGGTGGTTATGGTGGTGGTGGTGGTGTTGGTGATGGTTGTAGCCGTGGTATCCTGGCGCTGAGTTGATGATGGTTTTGGTGATGATGATGCTGTTACTACTACTACTACTACTACTACTACTACTACTACTGCTACTACTACTACTGCTACTAATGAAGCTGATATCACTGTTAACTAGTTGATAACCCGATGACCCTTTTAGGTGTGGCTATGTTGTAAGAAGCTTGCTTCCCAACCATATGGTTCCGGGTTCAGTCTTACTGCGTGACACCTTGGGCAAGTGTCTTCAATTATAGCCTCTGGCTGACCAAAGCCTTGAGAGTGGCAGACGGAAATCGAAAGAAGCCGTCGTATATATATATATATATATATATATATATATATATATATATATATATTTACAAATATTCTATAATTATAAACATAATTATAATCAGGGGGCAGCTAATTGCTTCCCCACGCACCGAATTTAGAAATAGGAGTTAAAATGCCTTTTCTGCTACCATAGAGA
>NC_142945.1:49329880-49332380 GCF_046866305.1 Octopus bimaculoides | reverse complement strand
CAATTAGAAAATGGAGGATAATATGCTGTATCCTCCATTTTCTAATTGTTACACAAATTTTGGGTAAAACCTCCACCTTTACCCGCTCCTATTGATTGCACCTAGTATAGCACTAGTGTAGCAATAATTGGGTACCCTCCCAGCAGTATACTGGATAGATGCTATCCCTTAGTGGGTTGAACCCCCAACCCCTAACTCTCTCACGCTATATATATATTATATATATATATATATATATATATATATATATATATATATATATATATATATATATATATATATATATATCACTGCATATATATATATATGTATTTGCATTAATTTATATGTGTGTTTGTGTGTGTGTGTGCACATGCAATCCAGTATATACATATACATGTTTATTCCATTACATACATTTGCGTGCATACATATATACTTATTATGCATATATTCATACAAACATAATTACACGTATACATACATGAATGCATGTATCAAGCATATATATATATATATATATATATGAGTGCATGTGTGTGCGCGTGTGTGAGTATGTATGTATATATATCTATGTATATATGTATGTATGCATGTACGTATGTATATGTATATACATAAACGACACACATGCATTCATATATATATATATATATATATATATATATATCCCAATTGTCTTAGCACCACATTATAGCTAATGCAATTCTAAATACGATAAGTCTAGAGAAAGAAAACAACAGACGTGATGGTCATGGTAGGAATACACTTGATCAAAGATTCCACAACAACGCAAGCTGTAAGCTAAGCATATATATTTGCTCGGAACTTCAGCACTGAGCTAAAAATAAAAGAGTATTTTTTTACCTTTATTCTTAGGATAAACGATTTTCACCTGTTGCCAAAATTTCTATTCTTCCTCATTCCACCGATACGCTCAGCCACCCGCTTCCCAGACTCCCGCCCACCTACTCAAGGAAACAAACATCATAATACACACGAAGCACCCATGCCTTGCTCACAAACGGGTATTTTAGCAGGTTTTTATTTATTTATTTATATATTTGTGGGGGCTTTTTTTTTTGTTATGTTGCTGGTATTACAACATAACACGGAAGGAAGTTTTCGCTGTGTTTGCCTTAAGTGGCGATGGTGAAAAATGTTTATTTACATTTTATACTTTTCATAATTCACTGAGGGCTTGGGGTGGGGAGGGAAATGGATGAATATGTATGGGGGTGGGCGAATATGGAGAGCGGTGGGGCACGGAGAGATACACCACAACGAATAAATAAACAAATGGAGGTACAAAAGAAACAAGATGTTTGCAATATACATGTGCCCGCGCGCGTGTGTGTGTGAATGTATATATGGATGTGAGAGTGTGTATATATATGTGTGTCTGTGTGTGTATATATGTGTGTGTGTGTGTGTGTGTGTGTGTGTGTGTGTGTGTGTGTGTGTGTGTGTGTGTAAAATGAGAGAGATACTGTAAGAGACAACCAGATCGACATTCCTACATACATATGTATGTATGTATGTGTGCGTGTATGCATTATGCATGCATGCATGTATATGTGTGTGTGTGTGTGTGTGTGTGTGTGTGCATATGCACGCAAATATGTATGAATGTATGTATGAATGTATGTATGCATGTATGTATGTGTGTGCGTGTGTACTTAGACATTTAAATAGCTAGCTGCATAGATAGGTAGAGAGAGAGAGAGAGAGAGAGAGAGAGAGAGAGAGAGACGGAGAGAGAGACAGACAGTCAGGCAGACAGGCAGGCAGGCAGACCGATAGACCTCCACCTCCTCCTCTTCGTATCGAAAATGTTCTTGACTTGTTTTCCCCCCAAGGTGGAAATTGAACTAAACATCACGAACCAACGAAACACTCGTTATTTTCACTGTGCTCTTATTGTTATACTCGTATTTACTGTTGTTGATGCCATTGTTGTAGTTGCTGTTGTGATTATTATTGTTGTTAGTGCTGTTGTTATGCACATACGCACGTACATGCTTACATGTATGCACGTACATAAAGATACACACACGTCAAAAGGAACATGCACACACGCATATACGCGTGTGAAACCTACAATCCCGACACATTTTCTTTCTCTTTTTTTTTACCTTTCATTCCTGCAAAAGGCACGAAACGGCAGAGATTTTTTCCATTATTCCCCAGAGTCAAACTAACACACCTGCTTGAGGTTCACTCACCAGTCTCTAGTAATTCTCAATGGAAATGGGGAATTGAGGTGAAAGGTTTAAGACATTGTCAGAGATATGAAAGTACCGTGTGGATAAACGTGAAACAAATCGCTGGTTTGGACGGCCTGTTCTCTGTCAGACTTGTTTCCCTTTGCTTTCCTTCACGTGTGCTGCAACTAACAGACACTGAGTATTCCTGGTGATATGTTCCGAGGAGCAGTTACACCGATGAAAGACAATAACTAGGGAGACATAATTTAAGGCCTAGAATTAGGTTAAATATAAGATCAAATATCTGAGATGTG
>NC_142945.1:49259880-49324880 GCF_046866305.1 Octopus bimaculoides | reverse complement strand
GAACATGATGGATAATAGAGGGTCAAAGGTTTCATGCATATACGGAAGAGACAGGGTGCGACAGAGCGGGGCGGAGCGGGGCGGAGCGGGGCGGAGCGGGGCGGAGCGGGGCGGAGCGGGGCGGAGCGGGGCGGAGCGGGGCGGAGCGGGGCGAGGTGGAGCGGTCACGGTTGGAATGCCTTTGATCATACTCAGTTATTGTTCACCTGACACTAAACAACCTCGCCTGTAGAACCATAAAACTTTCGATCCTTCCCCCACACCCGCCCACTCAATACTCCCACCACCCCATCTGCCACCACCACCCCAGTCGCATGACACCCCCATTAGTCAACACGCGATATTACCATCGCCACCTCCGACAACATGCTCTCGAAAACAGCAACACCATCACCATTATCATAATCTCACGCCGTTATCGCACAAAACACAGACCGCCATCAGCACCGCCGCCATCAGCACCGCCGCCATCAGAGCCACTGCCTTCACACGCCCAATCTCCTCTTCATCAACATCATCAGCATCGCCCACGTCGTCGTCGCCGTCGTCGTGATCATCATCATCATCATCATCATCATCATCGTCATCATGTGTTTATGATTGAATGTTAGTGGGAGGGAGTATTACAACGTACAAGATCTGGAACAAGATAAGACAACATTTATATGTTGCAGCCAGTGCATGAGATGGGGGGGGGGGAGAAAGAAAGAAAGAAAGAAAGAAAGAGCTAAACAGATAGACAGATAGAAAGACAAACAGGCAGTAGTATGTCTCTCCTGGTGTGTAATTGTCGCTGTTAGTTTTGTGAAGGCGCGTGGCTTAGTGGTCATAAGGTCATGAGTTCAATTCCCGATGACGCGTTGCGTCTTTGAGCAAGACATTTTATTTCTCGTTGCTCCAGTCCTCTCGGCTGGCAAAAATGAGTAGTACCTATATTTCAAAGAGCCAGCCTTGTCAAATTCTGTGTCATGCTGAATCTCCCTGAGAACTACGTGTCTTATTTTCTTTATATATATATATATATATATATATATATATATATATATATATGCACCTATACATACAGGTGGATGTCGGTATGCACATACCTGTACGTATATATGCATATACTCATTTACTATTTGTTTTTACATGATTGAACGCAGAGTCTCACAAAAATTGTAAGTAGTTTTCGTAAACTTATCCTCCGACGCTACTCTATCTCTTTCTCTTTCCTTTCTCTCCCCCCCCCCTCGTTCTTCCTCTGTACTACTACGTATCTCGCTTTACCCATCTTGTTCTTCCTCTGTTACTACTACGTATCTCCTTTTCCCCCTCGTATTTCCTCTCTTTCTCTTTTCCTCTCGTTGCTCACCTATTCTTCTACTTCCTCCCTCTCTTTCTCCCTCTACCACTCTCTCTCTTCCCTTTACACCGGCATGGTCACATGCTTCCGGTCAATAATCCTTTCCTTCCTTGGCTTTCGCCAAGCAACGCACGCCACCACTTTGTCTCTCTCGGTTCCGTGCCTCATCGCGTTCATACACACATAATTTTTCTCGTCTGGCCGTAAAGCCTTTTCTGTTTGTTTTCCTGTCTTGTTTTTTGTCCGCCACTACATTCCTCCATGGCTAGATTTAATTTGCGTATACAAATTTAATCTGCGATCCATGGAACGAGCCGTTTTAACGATGCGTCCTGCCCGAAGCTCGTCGAAACGCCGGTGTTAAAACGTGGGTAGCTGATGAAGTAGAATGTTCTCTATTTGGCTCGTGTGTTCTCGTCTACGTTTGTTTGCAATGTCCTGTACCCAGATATGCACCTATACATACAGGTGGATGTCGGTATGCACATACCTGTACGTATATATGCATATACTCATTTACTATTTGTTTATATATATATATATATATATATATATATATATATATATATATATATATATATATATATATATATATATATATATATATATATATATATATATATATATATATATATATATATATATATATATATATATATATATATATATATATATATATATATATATATATATATATATATATATATATATATATATATATATATATATATATATATATATAGGCGCAGGAGTAGCTGTGTGGTAAGTAGCTTGCTTACCAACCACATGGTTCCGGGTTCAGTCCCACTGCGTGGCACCTTGGGCAAGTGTCTTCTACTATAGCCTCGGGCCGACCAAAGCCTTGTAGACGGAAACTGAAAGAAGCGCGTCGTATATATGTATGTGTGTGTATATGTTTGTGTGTCTGTGTTTATTCCCCCCCCCCCCAACATCGCGTGTTTACGTCCCCGTAACTTAACGGGTCGGCAAAAGAGGCCGATAGAATAAGTACTACGTTTACAAAGAATAAGTTCTGGGGTCGATTTGTTCGACTAAAGGCGGTGCTCCAGCATGGCCACAGTCAAATGACTGAAACAAATAAAAGAATATATATATATATATATATATATATATATATATATATATATGCATATATATATATATATATATATATATATATATATATATATATATATATATATATATATATATATTACCCATACACAAACAACACTCATACAACCGCTCTCTTTGTGCTCTCTGTCTTTCTCTCTCCCCTTCTCTCTCGTTCTCTCTCTCTCTCTCCTTCTCTCTCTCTCTCTCTCTCTCTCTCTCTCCTTCTCTCAAACACACAAACAGAGGCGAAGGAAGACATGACTGATTTCTGATGTGAGCACATCATCGGCAAATTTGATGAGACGGCGGCGTGGTAGTGGTCGTTAAAGGTATTTTAATTAAAATGAAATAAAAATAAAAATAAATTCTTGAAACGAAAACCCAGGGTGAAAGGTGAGATCCAGAGAAAACATCCCAAGTGACAGGTCTTCCCCCCAACCACCTTTTCCTTCTTCACCTTTGACCCGCTCCCCCACACCCACACGTAATCCTTGACTTTTCTTGAGTCTAAATTCCTCAATCAGTTCATGTTTACTGCCACAGTAAACAAACCTTGGTGATTCACAGCCTAATATTAGACAGTCATTAAGGCAGGGAAAGTTGGAGGAGGGGGTAATGTGAAAGAGGGAAGAGGGGAGGGAAAAAACTTCAGAGAGAAAGAGAGAGAGAGAAAGAGGAAGAGGGAGAGAGAGAGGGCCCGAGGCTATGGTAGAAGACACTAGCTCAAGGTGCCACACAGTCGGACTGAACCCAGAACCATGTGGTTGGGAAGCAAGATTCTTACCACACAGACATGCTTGTATACTTATCTCTCTTTTATCTTTTACTCGACTCAGTCATTAGACTGCGGCCATGCTGGGGCACTACCTTGAAGAATTTTAGTCGAATATATATATAGAGAGACTGACGTACACATACATATACATGCATAGCATACATACATGTATACATGCATATACCCAGGGAAGAATGTACGTATACTCACACACACACACACACATGCACACTCATACTTCCACAAATATAACTGCCACCAAACCTGGTCTGTTCAAATATGTTAACTATTTGTTTGTTTGTTTCTCTTTGTGTATATAAATCCAACTAGCTACTTGCCTACTAATACATACATACATACATACATATGCATATACATATACATATATATATATATATATATATATATATATATATATATATATATATATATATATATATATATATATATATATATATATATATATATATATATATATATATATATATACACTTATATACATATACATATATATATATATGCATAAGCATGTGTCTATATATATATATATATATATACACGCACATACATATGCATATATATATATACGTGCGTGTATATACACACATACATACACACACACACAAATGTATGTATATACGTGTATATACATAGGGTCTTGCAGATAAATTCAGACCAATTTTAAGCAGTTGACTAAGTGGGTTTAACATTTCATTTTTTGACAAAACCTTGCTTGCTTTAAAATCTAATCCTCCTCTTTATTTTTCAGGTAAATAGCGAACTGATTCGACAACAGAAAGTCATGAAACAACAGAATCATTCCGCCGTTGTTGTTTTGGCGCGCGCCGGGCACAGTGCCAATAAAATTGTTAAGTTGACGAAAGTTCCAAAAGCAACAGTTTATCGTGTGTATAAACAATTTAAAGAAGAGGGGAAAGACTGACAGGAAAGGACACAAGACTCGAAGTGATTCCAAGTACAATCCAAAGTTTCTCGCTGTCCCCAAACGCTCGATTGAAGCCAACCCTCCCACATCTATGACAACTCTTGCAAAGAAACACGATGTGTCCCATTCCAAGGTGTCCGTTAAGAACTTTGCCATGACTAGCTATGTTCGACGACGCTGTCACCTCCTAACAGCCAAGCCAAAGCAATCAGAGCCGAGAGATGGCCAAAGCTTCTGTTATTCATCAAGCACCGAGGTGCAAGAAAAACTCTCGTGTTTGTGAACGAGAAGTTCACTGTGGACGCTGAGGTGAATCGCAGAAATTCTCAAGTGATTGCATACAACTCTTCTCACATCCCCGCTGTGTTTGAGACTAAGAATCCTGCCTCTGTGATGGTATTTGGAGTCGTGGCAAGTGATGGAAGTGTCATGGATGCACACTCCATTGAGTCTGGCTTGAAGATCGACATAAAGGAGTATCTGAAGAACTCTATTACCTTCGATGGAGCAGAAGTTTGGACTTGCCAATGTGGTGCTTATCCAGGATTCTGCACAATGTCATGGGTCAAAAGCAACACAGGCTTCCCTTGGTGAAAAGGTGCCATTTTTTGTGATGGCCAACATCTAGCCCACTAATAGCCCATATAATATGTATGTGTGTGTGTTTGTGTGACTGTGTTTGTCCCACCCACCATAGCTTGACAACCAATGTTGGTGTGTTTACGTCCCCGTAACTTAGTGGTTCGGAAAAAGATATCGTTAGAATAAGTACTAGGCTTACAAACAATAAGTCCTGGGGTCGATGTCTTCAACTAAAACCCTTTAGGGCGGTGCCCCAGCATGGTCGCAGTCAAAATGACTGAAACAACTAAAAGATTCCGAGTTCGATCCCAAGCAGTGACCTGAATAATAATAATAATAATAATAATAATAATAATAATAATAATAATAATAATAATAATAATAATAATAATAATAATAATAATAATAACAACAACAACATCATCGAAAAATACCTTAGAAATGAGAACCCAGGTTCGAAATTTCCCCAAGACATCTAATGAAGGCTGGAGGGTATATCAGCCGAAACGTTGTTTTAACAACAAACAAGATGCGGACAAATATCTGCTAAATCTGCTAAATGTAAATAATATATAAACTGGTATCATTGAAGCTTCGTCAATAATGAAGACTTTTACTCGCCTAAGAATGTTTTCTTGATAAGAATTTGGTGGAACATTGCACGCACTTGTTTCACTCAAAGGAACTGGAAGCTTGAATATACTGTGAAGGGTTTTACCACTTTTCAAGAGTGTTGCAGCAATACAAGTCCAGAAGCCAGGGGAAATAACTCGAATTTAATCCTGACTCATCTCCCTTCGCGTGACAAACACCGACGGTACAAGCGTATTAATAAATAGATTATGAAAGTACAGTAAGATTTCTTTTTACATACAGTGAATTGGCTTTGGAATGTCCTGTAGAATAAGTTCGGAGCCAAAGAACTCCAAAGGCGAAATATGGTCGAGAACCACCGAGTCAAATCAAGATTGCACTCTCTTCGAAAATGTAAGACCTTGAATCAATGTTAAAAATTATATATCGTTTGCAAAGAATAAGAAGTTTAGGAAGATATAACAATGCACTATAGAACAAAAAAATGGACTATATACCTGTTGTAACTTGGTAAACTATAGTCCGATGATATTTCGGAATTAGAATTCCTTCTTCAGATCTTATTTGCTAGAGTTTATAGCAGAGACTCTAGCAAATAAGATCTGAAGAAGGAATTCTAATTCCGAAATATCATCGGACTATAGTTTACCAAGTTACAACAGGTATATAGTCCATTTTTTTTGTTCTATAGTGCATTGTTATACTTTCCTAAACTTTTTTATTCTTTGCAAACAATACACAATGCTTCAAGCGAACTACAATACTCTCTTATATATTGTTGTTGTTTTTGTTGTTGTTGTTGTTGTCGGAAATGTTTCTTGCAATTTATAGTTGCCGGTCTGTACATAATATCTTGTTTTTGCCAATTTCTTTTTTCCACACATTTTAGTATATGTGCACCGAATGCAAACGTATATTAAAATTAATCGTATGCATGTAAATTTATTTACGAATTACATACACGCACACACACTCTCTCTCTCTCTCTCTCCTTCTCTTTCTGTAGCACAGGAGAGAGATGAGGTGACATGACGTAATTAAAGATATGTGGTATTTGATAAACCAACTAATTATTTAATTGAAACAGTCAGTAAAGAGATTATTTTCAATAAATGTAATTATTAGTTACTGCATTATTTTAGGAAACTAACTGCTTTGTGCGCACATTAATATATTTTGTGAGCTGGTTGCACAACATGCTCACACACATACAATCACACGTCCACACACACAAACACACACAGATACAGACACACACACACACACAAACGTACACACGTGTGCACAATTTAATGTAACAGTGGTTGATAGGGAAAAAGTTTTCAAGTGTTGTTGGTGGTGGTGGTGGTGGTGGTAGTGGTGGTGGTAGTGGTGGTGGTGGTGGTGGTGGTGGTGCTGCTGCTGCTGCTGCTGCTGCTGCTGCTGGCGGCGGCGGTGATGGAGATGGTGGTGGCTGTAGCGGCGCTGGTGGTGGCGGCGGTTAGGGTTAATTCGAATTTGGTTAAGTAGATTTATGACCAAAAGCATTCCAGCCATGGAATGCTTTTGGTCTCAGCTACAAAAAAAAAAAAGAAACGAAATCCGGATCACTTAATCCAACATTTCTTTCTTTTTTTTTTTGACACAGTCGAGTATGATTTTTGAGTGATGTTTGGCTGCCATTTTCCGCACCGGGTCAATGACCCATTCTTTAATGCGGTTTCCACTTCCACATACATAGCACTATTATTATTTGGTACTCGGTGGCTGACCGCTTAGCACATGAGCAATTTCAATAAGGAATATAACCGGAATGCCTTCATAATCATCTGGGGTGGCCATGAAAACTCCACAAAGCTCCATACCTAAGTTTTTTCTTTATCGTTTTCTTTTTATATTTTATGAGAGACCCCTTACGTGAATGATGCACAAACTAAATTACAGAACTCAGAAGTAGGTTATACATTAAAAACGTAAAGTTCTTTCTCGAGTTGTGCCGACTCATAAGGGCCGGTTTCCTGGTTTCCATGCATATATATTCTCCACCTGGATAGGGCGACAGTCCGTCGCAGGATTAATCATACACACATACATATGCAGGAATATTGAAAACCATATGCATACAGACATAATATGCACACACGCACTTATGAATACACACCAACCTTTGTACAGATACATAAGCACACCTGTGTGTGTATGTGTGAGTATATATATATATATATATATATATATATATATATATATATATATATATATATATATGTATGTATATGCACACACACACAGGCATCTCCCACCTACACAACGTAACAAAGTCGGCAGCTTTTGTTACAAAGTGAAATATCTAACTAATTAGACAATAGAAGAAGAAGAAGAAGAAGAAGAAGAAGAAGAAGAAGAAGAAGAAGAAGAAGAAGAAGAAGAAGAAGAAGAAGAAGAAGGAAGAGGAAGAGGAAAGAAGCTGGAGGAGGTGGAGGAGGAGAAGGATGAGGAGGAATAAGAAATAGACAAGAATAAAACCAAAACCAAAAAAAAAGAAAACTTGAATATTTTTAGAATAAAATATATTCTTTAACTCCAAGCAAAGCTCTGTAGAATGTAGACTTCTCCAAGTAATATATGTACATACACACATATCTATATATACATATACATTTATGCATATATATATATATATATATATATATATATATACATATATAAAAATGTACATATATGTTTGTATATATATATACGCACATATATATATGGCTATATGTATGTGTGTGTGTATATATATATATATATATATATATATATATATATATATATCTATATATATATATATCAAATCAAATTAAACATCATACTATTCCAAGCGAACGGTTCCATTTGTAGCAACGTAGTCATTTTACCAATTTTAAACTGCTGAAGCTCTGCAAATCTCCCCAATACCATTCTTAGCAAATGGATGTCTGCTTGTAAAGTGTGTTAATTACAAAAACGAGACTCACAGATGACTGAGTCATTACCGGGTATGTCTAACCGTTAGAGACATGTCTGTTTTTATCCTATCATTGGCGCTGAGCCGTGTGAACATTGAAGAACTTATTTAATGTTCAATTATTTATGTTTACCTGCATACTCCTAGGTGGTATGCCTTACTGTTAAAGCCTGAAATATTGCTGAATATGTACCATGAGGGTACGCAGTTCATTGTCGTACTCAGTCCGCCTAGTTGTAAATAATTAACAAGAGGTTACCGTATTTTCCAGCGTATAAGTCGAATTTTTCAGACAAAAATTTTACTGTTAAAAAAGGTAGATCGAATTATGCATGTAGCAAGGTCCATAAAAGCTAAAGTGAACAGGGCAGAGTTATGTTCCCTCATTCTGTCATCGATGGGTGACACTTCGATGGCCCTTCCGCTAGGGAAGTATAAAAATCCTAGTCGTCCACCCAAATCTGATGCAAAGCTCTCGCTTGTGGTAGATGCATCGGATGCAGCTGTGGGTGCAGTATTACAGCAAACTGACCATGGAATTCTGCAACCGCTGGCATTTTATTCCCGCTGAGAAACGCTATAACACGTTCGGAAGAAAATTGTTCGCTATTTACCTCGCCGTGAAGCATGTTTGCCATTTCCTGGAAAGAAGGGATTTTACGATATTCACAGACCACAAACCTCTTGCTTTTGCTCTGCTCACCAAGTCGGACAAATATTCGCCGACATCTGACATCTTGATTATATATCGCAGTTTTCTAGCGATATTCAGCACATCTCCAGTTCTAGCAATATTATTGCTGACGCCTTATCTCGCTTGGCTGTCTGTTCATTGTCGTCTGCTTCTACGATAGACTTGATTGCCTTGTCAGCTGACCAACCACTGCTATCGCCTTTGGTTGTTTCCTCTGAGCAATTCGCAACTTGCTGATTCGAGTATTTGCTATTACCAACTTCTGACGGAGATATATTGTATGATACTTTTACTGGCTCACCTCGTCCACTCGTACCAGAGTCTCATTGTCGTACTGTCTTCAATGCCATGCATACCTTACCACATCCTAGCGTAGCGGCTTCAGTAAAGCTTATCACGGCTCGTTTTTTTCTGACCGAATATGCGACAGAATATTACTGCATGGATGCGTTCTTGTCTGCAATGCCAGCGCTCTAAAGCACACAGATATGTTTGTGCACATCTCGGCACCTTTGAAAATCCGGACGCTCGTTTCCAGCATATCCATATTGACTTGGTTGGTCCTTGGCCGGTTAGTCGCGGATTCACATATATACCCGCATGTATCGACCGCTTTTCACGTTGGTCTGAAGCCATCCCTCTGGTCGATGTCACAGCAGAATCAGTGGCGCATGCCCTCATTTCAGGTTGGATTTCACGTTTTGGTGTTCCCTTACGGATTACTACTGATCGCGGGAGGCAGTCCGAATTTCAGCTTTTCTATCAACTTTCAAGCTTCATAGGAATTCGCCATATCCGGACGACTAGTTATCATCCAGCCTCGAATAGCATGGTGGAACAGTTCCACCGTCAATTAAAGGCGTCGTTACGTGCCTATGCGGATTCTCATCGATGATGCAAATTCCTACCTGTTGTTCTTTTGGTTTGTCGCTCATCAGTGAAAGAGGATCTTGGATACTATCCAGCTGAACTTCTCTACGGGTCGCCATTATTCCTACCAGGCCAGATGTTGGCTCCAGTGGACTTATCGGCTCAAGATTCTTCATCTTAGGTACATAGACTACAGACTTATTTCTTCAGCTCTACCACCGATGTCTTCTAAATATCAGACTGTGCCTACTGCTGTTCCAGTGGATATCGATAAATGGACCCACGTTTTCCTCAGGGACGAATCTTTGAGAGGCCCTCTTACTCAACCCTATATGGGGCCTTATCGTGTCTTGGGAAAAACGTCAAAAACATTTTCCATGGACATTAATGGATCTAAACAGATTATCTCAATCCATAGGGTGAAACAAGCTTTTTCTGAAGCTCTCACTCCAGAACCTAATATCCCCATTCACTTTCCATCTCCGACATTCGCACTCACGCAAACACCACCACCACACAAGCATGCACCTCCCGCTCCACGGTGACGGTGGTGGTGGTGGTGGTTGTGGTGGTGGTGATTATAACAACAACGATGATGATGATGGTGGCAGTAGTGTTAAACCAGACAGCAGGTTTAGAAGGAAACAATCTGAAATTTTATACTCTTTCTCACAAAGAGCTCGACTTGCCTCGTCTTGGGTTCACAAATCCTGGTGGAGCCAGAGATGCGGAGCCAGAGATGCGGAGCCAGAGATGCGGAGCCAGAGATGCACTGATGAGAAATACAGCAGTGGTCAAAGTTATTCCAGAAAGGAAATAGTAAAAAAAAAAGAGAGAGAGAGAGAGAGAGAGAAAAAAAAGTAAGACACAAGAAAAATTGACCCCCAGTGCAAGACTGGTTCTTTATTTATTGACCCCCACCCCTACCCCCTACCGCCACCCCTAAGTGGATCAAAGGTAAAGGTACCTTGGCAGGATTTGAACTCAGAGCACAGAAAGCTGGAACAAATAACACAAGGCATTTTATCTGATGCTCAACCAATCTGCACACCACCACTCCCACTATAAGGAGCAGGACCTTCACAAAGAATATTGTACACTTCAAAGAAATGCAAAAACCCCTACAAGGATGTTCTTCAATGGTGCCCTTCGCAAAAGATGCAGAAATCTCCCCAACAACAGAAATGTTGTATCTTTACACCTTTTACAAGGTTCCTGTAATCTGGTAGGAGCTGATGCTGTACTTTCAAAAGGGTTCTCTTCGTTTACATAGTCGAACCTTCAGGTTCATTCTGGGGTCCAGTTGAAAGTTTCTGACTGGGAAACTGCTTGAATGTTACGTTTAGCTGAAAAGATAAAGCAACTCCATTATTGATACACGTAAAAACTTCATTATCAGAACAAATATATTTATTCTAGAGTAAAGATTATTTGCCAACATAATGTGGTAGTCCTGTATATATGTATGCATATGTGTAGGCATGTATGCATGTATATATATGTAAGTAGTCCCACCCATGCCAGCATGGAAGGTGGATGGTAAATGATGATGATAATGATATATATCTGCTAGATTGTGGAAAAAGTTACACTATATATATATATATATATATATATATATATATATATATATATATAAATATATATAAATATACACACACACACACACACACACACACACACATAAGCAAGCATACATGTACACATGCATCTGTATAAATATTAAGCATCTATTTTAGTTTTAGGTTTGGTCAATGAAATAATACCAAAGTACCATTGTCCGAAGACAGATATCTACTGTTTAGCAGTGACAGGGAGAATCGAGAACCTTGCTTGATAACACTAGCAGGAGACAATCGTTCCATTGTGACAAACATACATGATGTTAAGCAGACTTACGATAAAAATAAAAAAAAAGTTCCGACCATGACCAACCAGTCTTATCATGTGACTAAGATCACTTCATTCAATGCAGTTTCAGACATCTGTTTTAAGATGGAGGCAGAACCAGCTTTAAGGAAAGTTTGGCTGCTATTTCTAGCAGCCAAGTAACTCCATCTCCCATCCCCCTAACCTCCTGGCTTGATAAATATAAACATAATAATAGTGATAATCCTTTCTACTATAGTCAATTAAATTGTTCACCCCAGTATTCCACTGGTATTTGTTTTATCAACCCAGAAAGTATGAAAGGCAAAGTCAACCTCAACAGAATTTGAACTCAGAACATAAAGGTGCATGAAATGCCGCTAAGCATTTTGCCCAGCATGCTAATGGTTCTGCCAGCTTACTGCCTTAATAATAATAATAACAATAACAATAACAATAACAATAATAATAATAATAATAATAATAATGGTGCTGGTGGCACGTAAACGCATCCACTACATTCTCGGAGTGGTTGGCGTTAGGAAAGGCATCCAGCTGTAGAAAACGATGCCAAATCAGACTGGAGACTGGTGCAGCCTTCCAGTGTGCCAGCCTGGTCAAACTGTCCAACCCATGCCAGCATGGACAACGGACGTCAAATGACGACGATGAGGAGGAGGATGAGGATGACTGGTGCCTGAATGGCCAAATGCAGAGGGCATAAGGCATCCAGCCAAGAGGTCAGTGGTTCCTGTTCTGCCTATAACACTGCATTTGGTCTGGTTTTTACAATCCTAAATCAACCTTCGACAAGCAGACCAATAATAATCACTACAACCACAACTCCAACCAGGGGGAGCCTATATGGGGTCGTTCAGTCTGCTAGAAATAACAGCTGAATTTCCCTCAAATCAAAACCTTTCAACTTAAAAAGAAAGTGAGGGAGAGGGGGGGGGGCAGAGGAAATGTTAGACAATGAAGCTGTGGATTCCCTGCACAAAGGAAACCAAAATAGGATGGTCATGGCTGGAAGGTCTTTCATTATAGGTCAGCTCAGTCAAGGTTTTTACCTGGGACTATACAACAACTACCACTGGAACTATTCCTATACAAACACCACCACTACTAATTTCATCAACACCACTGCTACTACTACCGCCTATACTACCACTAGTACTATTACCACATCACCACCATTACTGCACAGAAGACATACAGTTCAAACTCACTGCATTCCTTTCTGGTTGGAACAAAACCTAGTCCCACAAATCAAAATCTTGCAAACACTCACCTGAAATTCACTTGCAGCAAAGCGGTCTCCATCTTCAGCTGGTTTTGGGAGATTTGGGAGCAACCACTGTCAGTTTTGAATCAGAGAACTGCAAAAAGATAATGATGAAGAACAGATTATTAGAAGAGGAGGGGACCTGTGGTAGAGGTAGACCCAGCAAGACATGGGATGAGGCAGAATTCTGATGAGGAGGAGGAAGAGAATAATTATGACAGTGATGATGATGATGATGAATTTTAAGTTGTTTATTTTGGAAGGGTCATCTTGCCAACAAGAAACATACACACTGAGAGAGAGACGGTGAACGAATGCCACAAGGTATTCCATTTGACGCTCCACCGATTCTGTCGCTTCACTGCCTTAGCACTAGTCATTAGTTCCAAAGGTATCGTTAAAAATGTTTTTACAATCCTACAAGAATAACAAACACACACACAGACATACACACACACAAATACACACAGACATACACACACACACATATCTACATATAATCACAATAACTGTGTGTATGTAGAAGGGTGATAGAATGTTTATGGAACAGCGAAACCTCTTCATACCACAATGCAGAGGGAGGGAAAGGAAATTCCATCCACTTCACAGACTATTTCAGTTATTTGACACCTCACACTACCACCACCACCACCACCACTGCTAACACCAACACCACTACCACCACTACTGCCATCACAACCACCACCACTACTGCCATCACCACCACCACCACTACTGCCATCACCACCACCACCACTACCACCACTACCACCACCACCACTACGACCACCACCACTACTATCATCACTGCCAACACCACCACAACCACCACTACTACTACTGCCATCACCACCACCACCACCACTACCACCACCACCACCACTATCACCACTGCCAACACCACCTTCACTACAACCACAACTCCAACCAGGGGGAGCCTATATGGGGTCGTTCAGTCTGCTAGAAATAGCAGCTGAATTTCCCTCAAATCAAAACCTTTCAACTTAAAAAGAAAGTGAGGGAGAGGGGGGGGCAGAGGAAATGTTAGACAATGAAGCTGTGGATTCCCTGCACAAAGGAAACCAAAATAGGATGGTCATGGCTGGAAGGTCTTTCATTATAGGTCAGCTCAGTCAAGGTTTTTACCTGGGACTATACAACAACTACCACTGGAACTATTCCTATACAAACACCACCACTACTAATTTCATCATCACCACTGCTACTACTACTACCTGTACCACCACTAGTACTATTACCACATCACCACCGTTACTACTACTACTACCACCACCATCACTGCTACACCACTACTACCACCACAACTACTACTACCAGCACCACCACCACACTACTACTACTACTACCACTATCACCACCTCTACCACCACCACCACCACCACAACTTACCACCACCTCAGAACTTAATACAAATATAAGAATTATGATTGATGCAGTTGCTAAGACAACCAACACCACCACTGCTCTACTACAACCTTTACCACAACTGCTGCAACCACCACTGACGTTACTATTACTGCTACTACTACTACCACCACCACAACTATTACTCCATCTACCACCACCACCAGCATCATCATCCCAAACAACTGACCCTAACTCTACACAATTAACCCCTACCAAACCTTTGGACATACATAGGGTAACGGGTAAAGAACCCCTTTGTTACGAATGACTATGGGATCGCACTTAGTTCCTCTCCAAGGTACAAGTCCAGCTAAGGTTGTTTATAACCTGCCGTGCGTTGTACCCCATACAACATACCCACACTACTGCACCGTACCCAGACTATACTTTATACGTCCCACACTGATAAAGAAACATATGTATACAATATTAAATATATAGTGATGTTGAGACATTCATGCCTTCTCCCAAGTGAATCATTGATGCATGCTCAACAGTTTATAAGACAAGGAAGATAAATAACGGGAAAAAGTTGACTTACCTGTAGAACACGCTTTCTGATTTCCTTCCTTGTCTCTTCCATTGACTTTTGAATTTCCTTGTTAACAGGCGTCAAATGGGGTGGCCTGTCAGGTCCCTGAATATCGCCCAGTATTAAAGCACTTGACCGAATGGCCTTGTTTAGGTTGTCCTTCTCAACAAGCTTCTTGTTTGTCTTGAGAGACACAGCTTGTCGAGGGACAAACTTGGGACATGTTGAGGGTTTGAACTCTCGAATAACGAGGTCAGATTTGTCCTCGCTAATTTTACTGGTGGATGTGGAGTTACTTGGGGCTGAATGGAAATGAAAAATTAATTAGTTTCATGTAGTCACATGACATGATTTACAGCAGAAAGATATCTACAACCAGTTAGTAATGAACATCTGTTTGTGAGGATTTTAACCCTTCAGTGTCACATTACTTTGTCCAATGAAATGCTTATTTATTCACATGTTTTAAATGAATCTAGCATTATCATGTAGCTTTGAGATTTTGAAGAGATTACTGTTTATTCTTCAACAGATATTGTAGGGATGGTGCGAGAGGCAGGTAGGCTACTTGGGCTGAATATGGCTGATAACTGGTGTCAGTATGTTTATGTCCCTGTGAAAGAGACCAATAGAATAAGTACTAGGCTTAAAAAATAAGTCCTGGGGGTCGATTTGCTTGATTAAAAAACCCCTTCAAGGTGGTGCCCCAGCATGGCTGCAGTCAAAATGACCGAAGCAAACAAGAGATAGAAGATAAAAGATAAATCATAAGGATCCAGAGGGATGATGTTCAGCCCCTGTTACTGTGTCATGAAGTGGATAAAGGACGACTCTTCCTCAGGGACAGGCAGCTAGTCTTTTGCAGTTTTCTATACAGCAAGGTCTGCTACCTCATTCCTTTCCTGCATCTATCGTCATCATCATTTAACGTTCGTTGTCCATGCTGGTATGGGTTGGACTGTTTGACCAGAGCTGGCAAGCTGGTGGGGGCAGGGGGCTACACCAGACTCATCTCATTAGGTATGGTTTCTACAGCTGGATGCCCTTAGTGTCCTAGATACATGGCACCGCATGGGTGGTTTAGCGTGGCACTGCACGGGCGTTTTTACATGATGTCACACAGGTGCTTTTCCATGTCACTGCACAGGTTTATGTCCCCCGTCACTTAGCAGTTCAGCAAAAGAGACCGATAGAATAAGTACTGGGCTTACAAAGAATAAGTCCCGGGGGTCGATTTGCTCGACTAAAAGGCGGTGCTCCAGCATGGCCACAGTCAAATGACTGCAACAAGTAAAGGAGAGAAAAGAAAGTAAAGACTATGGACAAAATGCCACGAAGAATTTTACCCAGCATGCTAACAATTCTGCCAGCTCACTGCCCTGTTCATAGTAAAAATATTGAAAATCAAATTAAAGAAAGAAAGGTATTCGCTTGAACCACTTACCTGTTGATTTATTCAGGTGTTTGTCTTCAGCCTGAGGTTTCTTTATATCCGACATTAACTTCATTTTGGTTTGGCGTGGAAGTAATTTCACCAAATCCGTGTTGACGTGGATTCTGGCATCGAAGTTTGGTGGGAAAATAGCTTGAGCAGAAGGAACTTTGGCAAAACTGGCAGCACTGGAAGAATTGTTGCTATTACTTTGAGCAGAGCTACAATACTGTGGTGGAGGCTCCAGCCACAGTTGCTCTGGTGCCCTAGTTGTCTTAGAATGGAGAGACAGTGGCATACGGGCCAAGGGACGGGGGTTGTTGTAAGAATTGATCAAACTATCATTGGTTAATGGTGGTGGTGGTGGTATTGACAACAATGGTGATGGTGGTGGTGGTGGTATTGACAACAATGGTGATAGTGATGGAGGTGGTGGAAGATGTGTTGATGATGATGGTGGTGGTGGTGGTAAGGACAAAGTTGGAGGTGGGACATTAAAACATGGCAATGGTATTGAAGGTGTGTCCAAGGTGTTGGTTGTGGGTCCTGCACGTTGCTGCTGCAATTGTGAAGGGGCCATTTTTGGTGACTTCGCCACACCCACACTCCTCACAACAGAGTTTTCTCCCACCCTCTTTCTTCTTGTTTCCTCTTCTGCAAATAAATAATCATCCATATATAAATATATATATATGTATATATAACAATATAGATTTAATCAAAAGATTAAATATGGTACTTAAAATGTTTGAGGCACCAGAATTTGGTAGGGTAAAAACCAAAATCAGAATCAAGAGATTTGGTGAATAAAATTTGAAGAAAAGCAACAATTGAATTTGTGTTGCTTTTCTTCAAATATATGTATATATATATATATATATATATATATATATATATATATAGGAGAGTATTGTAGTTCGTTTGAAGCATTGTATATTGTTTGTAAATATATATGTATATATATATGTTTGTGTATATATATATATATAAATATATGTATGTGTATACACACACACACACATATATATATGTATGTATGTATGTATGTACGTATATGTGTATGTATGTGTATATGTGTGTATGTGTGTGTATATATATATATATGCTATATATATGTGTGTATGTATATATATATATATATATAGACAATATTAAAATACTGTTTATCAAAATTTGAAGAACAACAAAAGGAAAACTGACCAGATTTCTTAGTTTTCAATGCAATAATTCTCCGCCTGTCTTGTAGTTTTTGCCGTGTCTCAGCCACAGTTTCATATTCGGGGCCATAACACAGGTGAAGGAAACCGCCAAAAAAGGACAAATCATCCATCTTCCGTTTGGCATGGCTGAAAGATAAAAATAACCCCAGTTAGTAATAACTGCCTCGAATATAAGCACAAGGGATTCTGAAATTTGGGGGAAGGGAATAGTCAATACCATTGGCCACATTATTTAACTGGTACTTCACTTTTATTGACTCTGAAAGAACGAAGCATGACACTGACCTCAGTAGTATTTGAACTCAGACTGTAAATTAAATACCACAATAAGCAAGCATCATATGAGCAATGTTGTTTGTTTTTAGTTCCCTGTGAAAAACGTCTTGGCATGGGAAAATATGACATGACTTGGAAACAGGTGAGGATTGGGGCACCAGGACGGACATTGGCGGTGGTGGATGATCTGCCTCAACTAATTCCATCTGATCTATACATGCATGAAAAACTGGACGTCAAAATGATGATGATTATATACACCATTTTGAGCATGGCCGTTGCCAGTACCGCCTGACTGGCCTTCGTGTGGGTGACACGTAAAAGCACCCACTACACTCTCGGAGTGGTTATTGTTAGGAAGGGCATCCAGCTGTAGAAACTCTGCCAAATCAGACTGGAGCCTGGTGTTGCCATCCAGTTTCATCAGTCCTCAGTCAAATCGTCCAACCCATGCTAGCATGGAAAGCAGATGTTAAACGATGATGATGATATATATATATATATATATATATATAGATTCAGGTGAATATGGTACTTAAGTTTAGGCACCAGAATTTTGTATGGTATTATCCATACAGTTTCAAAATAAGATGATTAAAATCAAAATTAATGAAGTCGCATGAAACGATCATACTACATTACCTCTGGATATCCTTGTTGCTAATTTATATATATATATATATATATATATATATATATATATATATATATATATGTATGTGTATATGTATGTGTATATATATATATATTCTCGGAGTGGTTGGCGTTAGGAAGGGCATCCAGCTGTAGAAACTCTGCCAGATCAGATTGGAGCCTGGTGTCGCCTCCTGGTCCACCAGTCCTCAGTCAAATCGTCCAACCCATGCTAGCATGGAAAGCGGACATTAAACGATGATGATGATGATGATGATGATATATATGTATGTATGTATGCATGCATGTATGTATGTATATATACATTCAATTGGAGGTTAAAACAGCCTTATTAAGGGATGGTAAGTCCTGGGGTCGATTTGCTCGACTAAAGGCGGTGCTCCAGCATGTTTGCAGCTAAATGACTGAAACAAGTAAAAGAGTAAAAGAGTACATATTTCTTTGCAGATGCCGCTGAGTAAATTCAGCCCCGCTATTGCTACTTCTTCCATTTTACCTGAGCATCAATAGACCCTGTTCGTTGTTCTGCTCACCTGTCTCTGTTTCCTTGGATACTTTTGAATCATACTACTTACAGTAAGTTGGGTGTCAAAGCTCAAACTTTACCCTGTAACATTAACGTAGCTTCTCTCTTTCTCACTCTTTGGGACAAGGTAGATAACCTTGCTTGTCGCACTCTATCTAGCTCTCTCTCTCTCCCTCCCTCTTTTTCTTTATTTCCTTGACAGAGAAACAAGCTATACTCCTACCCCACAGTTGAGCATGTAAGTTGGAGATATCGTGTACAATAATGAAGCAAGGTACATAACTCTGTCTGTCTCAGTTCACCACATCACAGCAAGCAGTGGCTAAAATAAAGTCGGGATAATGTATTCCTGCATTTACTGCTTGAGAAAATCTGGAATACTTTGGGTCATTTTTTGACCTGGGACTATAAAATCTGTTCCTATAAATACATGTCTATAAAAGACATCATAAGCTGAAGTACAGTGGTACATGTAATAGGGGTGGAGGGAGACCTGTGGTAGACATAGTAATGTACATGTAATAGAAATAGACAGGTGCATGTGGCAGGAACAGAGGTACTCAGAGTATGGGTAGACAGGTAGATGCAAGGTAGTAGAAAGGTACTTGTAGTGGAGGTAGAGAGGTGCCTGAGGTGGGGTTAGAGAGGTACGTTGTAGAGAAGTACCTGTGGAAGTGCAGAGAGAGAGAGAGAAAGAAAGAGAGAGGCAGGGAGGTATAGTAGATTGTTAAGGAAGGTACACAGCTGCCAAAGAAACTTCAGAGTTGAATATGCAGCATATGTAGCTGTTCCTTCTTTTTGTGTCTATGAACATCTTGTGTGTGTGTGTGTGTGTGTGATGTTTTATATTTGTTGTAATATACAGTGTTGGCTACAGCTTATAGATACGTTCTATAACACCAAGTAACAAGAGAGATGATTGTGATAGAGTATTAGAGTATTCTGGATGTGTGGTAAGAAGCTTGTTTCTCAACCACATGCTTCCGGGTTCAGTTCCACTACATGACACTTTGAGCAAGTGTCTTAACAAAAATGAAGAATTTGAACATTCAGACTTTCTGCTTACTTTATTCATAATTGTCCATCAGAAGAAACCAGCCTTGGCACTTTACATAGAGTAACGCATTATCTGCCTGGATATTCATATCCTGCCTCTTGCTATATATATATATATATATATATATATATATATACATATACACATACATATAGATATATATATATATAGGGAGAATTCACAAAAAAAACAAAAGAAGACAGGTGATGTAGACAACAAACAGACGTATTAGTTTAACGCTCGGGAAGTGAAAAAGTCTTTAACGTTTCGAGCCTACGCTCTTCCACAGAAAGAAACAAGGAGAGAAAAAAAAGAATGTGTAATAGCTAGTGATTTATCATGTGTGTGTGTGAATGTATGTGTATTTGTGTCTGTGTTTGCTCCCCCATCCCACTGCTTGACAACCAGTGTTGGTGTGTTTCCATCACCATAATTTAGCAGTTCAGCAAAAGAGGGTGATAGAATAAGTACCAGACTTTTGAAAAGACAAATAAGCACCGGGCTGATTCGCTTGTCTAAAATTCAAAGCAGTGCCTAAGATTGGCTGCAGTCTAATAACTGAAACAAGTAAAAGAAAAGAAAAAAAACGGGGAGGAAAAGGAGACGAAGTTGGAGCCAATAAAAGAAGATCTTCTTTAAAATGGAACTCTGTAGAAAAGAATGGTATGAGTTGGAATAAAGCATGATCATTCTCACCGAGCAGACTGGATGTGTTTGTACTTGAGAAGAAACACTTCAGTGAAATCTTCTTTCTTGGAGTATTCCACAAGTCCACGCAGCTCATCGATTTTGCCATGGACACTAAAGAGAGGAGCAAGATCAGGCCCTCGGTTCACAGGTACTCCGTATATCATCAGGTACTTGGATTCAGAACTCACGGTGTATACCTTTAGGAAATGAAACAACAGACACATCAGTCATTTAGCAGAAACAGGGTTGGTGCCATGAGGTTAATAATTGACAAAGAAGAAGATTTAGATGTAAAATAATAAGTATTTCAACAAGAAACATTTATAAGACAAAGAACAAACAATACATTACAGAAGGCTCAATATAGTATTTACCAAACTAGTCTCTTTAACTATTACAAGTCAAAAGATAATATTATTCGTTAAACTATAGGTTTCCGTATCTTCTTGACTATCTACAAATGTCTAACCATAACTTATTGTATGTGTGTGTGTGATGTCCATATATATACATATATGTTTGTGTGTGTGTATATATATATATGTATATATATATATATATATAGAGAGAGAGAGAGAGAGAGGGAGAGAGGGGGGTTATGAGCGATAGTGGTGTCAATTAGACCCCATCTCCGATGAAGGGATATAATAAATATCCTGAAAACCGCTGAAAATGATGGTGAATGACGTCGTCTCCTCACACTGACACTCTGTAGATCAATAGATCAATATCGAAGGAATGCCCCATAAGGCATCCTTACCCACCC
Source organism: Octopus bimaculoides (assembly GCF_046866305.1). Classification (NCBI taxonomy): domain Eukaryota; kingdom Metazoa; phylum Mollusca; class Cephalopoda; order Octopoda; family Octopodidae; genus Octopus; species Octopus bimaculoides. The sequence continues at coordinate 49,303,258 of NC_142945.1, read as the reverse complement.
TAGACATGAATTTTATTTATCAAACCTGGAACGATAAAAAATAAAGTTGACCAAGACAGGAATTGAACTCAAAACTCAAAAAGCCAGAACACAAACGCTCTGACGCTTCTGCCAAATAGGCACCAATGGTTTGCAATAAGGAAACTAAAAGGGAATTTAAATTCGAAAACTCCAATCATAAATAATAGTTTCTGATTTGGGTACAAGAGCAGTAAATTTGAAGGGCGGGCGATTAACCGATTCCATCAACTTGAGAACTTCATTTGTACTTTACTTTATTGATTAGCGAAGAATGAAACCGAAAGTTAACATCGGCGGGATTTGAACTAGGAACAAATACTACGAGGCATTTTGTCCGACGCTGAGCCAACATCCTTAATTATTTCTAACACAGGTCCAAAGATCTGAAATTTGTAATGGAGTATTTGAGTGGTACTTTATTTTATCGACCCTGGAGAGAAGAAAGTCAAAGTTAACCAGGACGGGATTCGAACTTGGAACGTAAAAACCTAGAAGACATAACGCAGGACGTTTTGTCCGATGCCAATCCACTAGAAAGTACACAAATTATTGTTGGCACTCCGTCGCTTACGACGTCGAAGATTCCAGTTGATCCGATCAACAGAACAGCCTGCTCGTGAAATTAACGTGCAAGTGGCTGAGCACTCCACAGACACGTGTATCCTTAACGTAGTTCTCGGGGATATTCAGCGTGACACAGTGTGACAAAGCTGGCCCTTTGAAATACAGGTACAACAGAAACAGGAAGAAAGAGTGAGAGAAAGTTGTAGTGGAAGTGTACAGCAGGGTTCGCCACCATCCCCTGCCGGAGCCTCGTGGAGCTTTGTGCGTTTTCGCTCAATAAACACTCACAACGCCCGGTCTGGGAAACGAAACCGCGATCCTATGACCACGAGTCCTCTGCCACTGCGCCTCCACATACAAATTATAAAATGAGAATTAAAAAAAACTAAAACATTAAACTTCGATAATAAATGACGAAATATGATTAAGACTTAGAAAATAATCATGAACAGGTACCTGTGTAAATAAATTATCAATTAACGTGAAATCTATAATTCTATTTTATGTAGATAATCGTTATTGCCACTGAATCGCTTATTTAGAGAAAAACAACCTAAAAACAAGCTCGATGAGGCAGGAAAGAAAAGCTTGATGTAAACAAACATGAGAATATACTATTAATATATTATTAATATAACGTGGTTTACTGTGGTTCATCTATGTAACTATGGACATAATTACACAGGTATGTTTAGACCTGGTTGTGTAAATTACAGGAAGATAGTGATGAGGGGATGTTACAGACCTTGACAGCCCTTTGTTCCCTTCCTTCTCTGTAAGGTGGTCGACTTGTACAGAGTTGGTGCTTCGCATGGTGACCAGGGACGCCCTCCATCACATTACTTGTCTTCTGAGAAGCCGGGTCCATCCACGGTGGTTTGTTAACCACTGAATACAGGAAGGTCGTCAGACGAACTACCTTCCTTGTTCGGCTGACGACCCAAAACAAATACTCTCTCTCTCTCTCTCTCTCTCTTTACATCTTTTACTTGTTTCAGTCATTTGACTGCGGCCATGCTGGGGCACCACATTGAAGGGTTTTAGCTGAACAGATCAACTCCAGTATTTATTTTTGTAAAGCCTAGTAGCTATTCTGCTGGTTTCTCTCACCAAACCGCTATGTTACGGGGACATAAACAAATCAACACCGGTTTTCAAACGGTGGTATATATATATATATATATATATATATATATATATATATATATATATATATATATATATATACGACGGGCTTCTTTCAGTTTTCGTCTACCAGACCCACTCTCAAAGCTTTGATGGGTCTGGGGTTTGTAGTAGAATATACTTGCCCTGGGTGCCATGTATAGACTGAACCCGGAACCATGTGATTAGGAATATCTGCTTTATATTATTTTATTGTTAATTCCAGTTATAATGTTACAAATATTTAACATATTAGTCCACGGTGTACAGCAAGAAATAAAGGAATCAGTTCCCAATTAACTAAAAGTAAAATCTGTTTTAATCCAGAATCTGAAGCCTTTTGTAAATCGGTTAAACTGTTAATGTCCTTGATAAAGTCATGGATGCTGCAACTTTAGTTTTCCCTCGATGTCGAAACGAATCATTATTAATTTCGAGCGGATCACATTAAATATTAAAGATTTACAACGGGAAATCATTTTAAGACAAAACCTCGCAGTTTCCAGCTTTTACGGAACTTTACAGTTCTAAGGGAAACAACTTTCTGAAACTTGTTTTTCCTGACGAATTTCCTGCTGTAAAGAAAATTAATTAAGAAAACATTTTCGACTTCCTCAAAGTCACACCAACATACTAACGCAATCCACCATCAAATTAATCCAGTTCTAAAAATTATGACATTCTTTCGAATATCGGAATAAAGTGTTCCTTTATTTCAACCTCTGGCTGCCATTGAAAGAGTTGTTTTATAGTAACGGTTGCCTTCCAAGCAGTCGATCCGGGTTCGACTCCCGACCGACGCAGGTGATAGCTTTTATAGTCGTAGGAGTGGCTGTGTGGTAATTAGCTTGCTTACCAACCACATGGTTCCGGGTTCAGTCCCACTGCGTGGAACCGTGGGCAAGTGTCTTCTACTATAGCCACGGGCCGACCAAAGCCTTGTGAGTGGATTAGGTAGACGGAAACTGAAAGAAGCCCGTCATATATATTTATATATATATATATATATATATATATATGTGTGTGTGTGTGTGTGTGTATGTATGTATGTGTATATATGTATGTATGCATGTGTGTGTGTGCATGAGTGTTTGTGTCTCTTTGTCTTTATGTCGCATAGTTGTTGTAAACGAATGTCATTATTTCCAATATTCTGCAAAAACATGTCTGGCCATTGGGTAAATCATTACCTTGCTTGGAAACTGGTATGGGTTTGGTGACAGAAAAGGTCACCCCCAGCCATGAAAAATCCCCTTCAATACACTCCGTCCAACCCATGCAAGCATGGTTAAAGTGCACATCAAAACAATGATGATGATAATGATGATGATGATGACAATGATGATGATGATGACAATGATGATGATGATGACAATGATGATGATGATGACGACAACCATGATGGTGGTGGTGGTGGTTGTGGTAGTGGTTGCAGTGGTGGCGGCAACTATGACGACGACAACGACGATGACAATGTTGCTGATGTACAACATTAATACTAATCAAAAAAAAAAAAAGAACTAGAAGAAACTTGATGATTTATCTTAATCTCTTAATGCTAGTCACATTTATGCTATTGTCATTGTGTTATCTAATCAGGGATTGATTCATAAACTTGTTCTGTCACACTTAAGATTGGTTTCTATAAAACTCAGGAAGCTTTCTCATAATATGAATTTTCCTGCTCTGAATCAGTTGTGAGACAGATTTTTGCTTTTAATCTTGATACTAAACTTTGCTTCCTTTCATGCAATGTGTCTTTTAATATCTCTATACCAAGATATTGATCAGTCTCAATTATTGATTAACTGACTGGTTTAACAATATTATTATCAACCAGTTTTCCTAGTTATTCTCTCATTGTATCATTCTCCAACACAGAATTATATACTTATTATTTACACTCTGCTATATGGTTATTTATTTTACCCATGCAGCGACATTGAAAACGTCAATGCAGCATCATGTGAAAGCACCTGTGTGGTGTCATATAAAAGTGGCCATGTGGTACCATGTAAAAGCACCTGTGTGCTGTCACATAAAAGTTCCCCATGTGGTACCATGTAAAGGCACATGTGTCCATGTGGTACCATGTAAAGGCACCTGTGTCCATGTGGTACCATGTGAAAGCACCTGCGTGGTGTCACATAAAAGTGTCCATGTGGTACCATGTAAAAGCACCTGTGTGGTGTCACATAAAAGTGCCCATGTGGTACTATGTAAAAGCACCTGTGTGGTGTCACATAAAAGTGTCCATGTGGTACCATGTAAAAAGCACCCGTGTGGTGCCACAAAATTTCTCATGTGCTACCATGTAAAAGCACCTGTGTGGTGCCACATAAAAGTGGCCATGTGGATATATTTAGGGCTGTATAACATAATATTTGTCCTTACTTTTTTTTTATTCGATAGACTGATTTGAAAGACATTTAATTGTTATTTGGCAGGCTGTCTACTATCTTGTGACAGCTGATTGTACCATATTTCCTCGCTGATGCAGTTGTCTCCCTTGCATCACACACAAATTTCATTTTCGGTGTGTGTGTGTCATTGACCCGGCTTTGTGTATGTCACGTTTTCTCTACATGTCTCCATGATAACAATGATAACGATAATCTTTTCTACTCTAGGCACAAGGCCCGATTTTTTTTTTTTTTTTAGATCGACTCCAGTATGCAACTGGTACCTAATTTATCGACCCCCCACAAAAGGATGAAAGGCAAAGTCGACCTCGGCAGAACAATGATAATGATAATGATGATGATGATGATGATGACGATGGTGATGTTGATGATGATGATGATGATGGTGATGATGATGATGATGATGATGACAACGACGATCCTTTCTACCGTAACCTGAACTTGTGTGGGAGTGGGGGTGGGGTGTTCATTTCACATTGCTCCAATCCACTCAGCTGCAGATTGTGGTGCATGACTGACAGACGGTCTGCGTCTGGCTGCATATCTCTGGACAACAGCTTCCAGTAGATTGATATTCTGGGTATGCATTCATTTCACTCACTACAGGAGACAACAACCATCATTTAACATCCATTTTCCATGCTAGCATGGGTTGGACGATTTGACTGAGGACTGGCGAACCAGATGGCTACACCAGACTCCAATCTGATCTGGCAGAGTTTCTACAGCTGTATGCCCTTCCTAATGCCAACCACTCTGAGAGTGTAGTGGGTGCTTTTTACATGCCACCGGCATGAGGGCCAGTCTGGTGGTACTGGCAACGGCCACACTCCAATGGTGTTTTTTATGTGCCACCTGCACGCTTGCAGCAACTCCGGTGTCAAGCTATAATGGCTCAGATCAACAGTTTTGCCTTGGTGGAGCAAGGAATGGAAACTTGCATCCATGGATAACTGCCTGATTTCTGCGAAGAATAATCATCCAGTTCTGTGCATCCATCTGTTGATGCATGACCAACTTTGATGAATGTAGGTCTTATATATAGATCTAGTAACTTTTCCTACCAATACCAGAAATAAATAAATCCCTTATCAGTTTTACCATGTTATCTTGTGTGGGTTGGAGTCTGCTTACGGCTAGGTGGACTAGGCTAATGTTCAATCGCATGACTTGGCTATGGACACAATGTAGTGATGTTGGTGACATGACCGAAATTGCCATCGTGGGCATTCACCCAACTTAAGTCTACTCTTGAAGTGTCTTTAATCGTGGATATTACGATAAGCATTCTTGAACAATGAACTATCTCTCTCTCATACACTTAACTACTTATACACACACACATATAAGTATGTGTGTATATCCTTTATATATTTATATACATATACATACACACACAGATATATATGTATGTATATATCATATGAAAGGCTCTTCAAGATAACGGTTCTCACAAATGTTATCTAACTCATAGACGCTCTATCTATTACTAGAAACTCTGGACTGTTTCATTTCTTCACTTTCCTTTTCTACATTTATCATGTCTTGACTTGTACATGCCTTGGAACCACATGGTTTCCAGTTCTGTTTCACTGTGGGGCACCTTGGGCAAGTACCTTCTATTATTGCTCCAAGCCAATCAGTGCAAATATATATGTGTGCATATATATATATATATATATATATATATATATATAAATTTAAGGAATGGAGTAAACACATGTTATAACTGCATACTTTATTCCGACATATGTTTCAAAGAATTACAATTTATGCGATCCATAGGAATCGTCGATGTTAAAAATGTAAACTTCTCCTCAGGGAATGTATGGGAACCATCTTAAACGTAAGACATTATTCCTTGTATAGAAACTTTACCTTCAAAGTTTATGAACAAAAATGTCACATTATATCAAAGTGAGGATGTCCTTCATGACAAGAATGAGATTACAACACATGTCAGTCTCCAGATTTACAAAATTCTCATAGAAATATTTCGGTGTCTCAGCATTTATGTTGGTCTCCAGTTTACATTGAAGTTTGGTATTTATCAAAGAACTGCTTGTAAGTTCAAGAGGCCCTGCAGAATACCTACCATGGCATTGGTTAGCATGACACAATAGTAGAAGACACTCGCTCGAAGTGTCATTGCAGTCTGTCTGAATCTCTGAGATCCAACGGTTGCAAATTGAACTTCTTAACTACAGAACAATGTCTGCATCATTATTTCGGTTATTGAAACAAAAGCACGACAACATGACTGCATTTTTAATAATCTAGTCTCCCCGGTTTCCAAGGAGAGTACCAGGTGACTTGGCCATTGGTCTCTTGTAGAATGCCTTTTGATTAGAAAATTTTTTGTACTTTCTAAGAGTTAGATGTCTGACTAATTTAATGTATGCACTAATTTAATATGTGTGTGTGTGTGTGTATTCTTTTACTCTTTTATTCTTTTATTTGTTTCGGTCATTTGACTGCGGCCATGCTGGAGCACTGCCTTGAGTCAGACAAATCAACTCAAGGATTTATTCTTTGTAAGCCTAGTACTTATTCTATTGGTGTCTTTTGCCGAACCGCTAAGTTACGGGGATGTATATATATATATATATATATATATATATATATATATATATATATATATATATATATATATATATATATATATATGTATGTATATATATATATATATATGTATGTATATGTATATGTATATACATATATACATATATATAAAGATTTTCATATATTTCAATGGCCTCCTCATAAGAAGATGGCAGAAGAAAATGTAATTTACTACAAACCTAGTAAAAGAGCTCCAAGAGTAACAGATGTTGAAAGCTCTGTGTTCTAACTGGTTCATGCAACTGAGGGCCAGTAGACTCCTGACAAATTTGATTCCATGAGCAGTTTAGAGACTTGGAAGAAGTGTTGTTCATTATGGTAACAACAGTTCATGAATATCTGGAATTATGAGCCTGAAGCAATTAAGGTTGTGAGAGGAGGCAATGTGTTCAGTTAATGAGTTGATGGCTGTGAGTGGAGACGGAAGTTATGGGAAAACAACATCTAAGCTAAAAGATTAGTTCAGTTGAGGCCTCTCAGCCTGTTGATGATTTCGCTGGACTTTACAAAATGAACTAGCAACGATTGAAGTAGTGCTTGTGTGTGTAGATATATATGTTTGCATGTAGGAGATAGATAGAGAGAGAGAGAGTGTGTGTGTGTGTGCATGTGTATTTATATATATATATATATATGGAGGCAAAGTGGCTGAGTTCCTTTTGAGTGTTGGACCTCAAGGAGCCAGTCTCCCTAGAAGAAAATATACTTTGTCTCAACCTGTACGTTTGTGTGCAGATGGATGGTCAAGGTTGACCATTGTCTTTTACTGTCTCAGCCATACTGAAGCACTGCTTCGAAGGTTTTAGTTGAATCAACTAGCCCCTGTACTTATTTTCAAGCCTGGTTCTTATTCTATTACTTGCTTTTGCTGGACTGCTAAGTTATGGGAATGTAAACAAACCAATACCAGTAGTCAAGCAGCAGTGGGGACAAATGCACATAAATCATCACCATCATCACTATCATTTGATATCCATTGTCCATGCTGGCATGGGATGGACAGTTTGACCAGAGCTGGCAAATTGGGGAGCTGCACCAGACTCCAGTCTGATTTGGCACGGTTTCTATGGCTGTTCCTAACACCATTGGTTTCTTCCAACTCCCAACAACCAAATCCACACCACAAGGCTTTGGTTCACCCAGGGCTATAGTAGAAGACACTTATGTAAGGTGCCAAGCAGCAGGACCGAACCCAGAACTATTTGCTTAAGAAGCAAGCTTCTTACCACACACCAACTATGCCTGCACAACTTTTGTTTTCCCCACGAGGAATTTCCCATACTTGCAAATCTCCCATCTCAACACCATTGGTGTTTACTTGAGGGAAAGATAACTGATATGTGTCGATACAGTTTGGCATCAGTGTATATCTTACGAACAGGGGCCGTACACATAGATCTCGTAACTTTTTCTGTCAGTAGTGGAAACAAATAAATCCCTTATCAGTTTGACAATGTTATCTTGTACATGGGGCTTCCTTACTGCTAGGCGGACTTGGCTATTGTTGATCACATGATTTGACTAAGGATACAATGGAGTGATGTTGATAACAGGACAAAAATTATCATCATAGTCATTCACTCAATATAAATCTCCCCTTGAAGGGTCTTTAATCATCATGGATATTATGATAAACAACCTTGTACTATGCACCATACAACTCTCTCTCTCTCTCTCTCTCTCTCTCTCTCTCTTTTTCTCTCTCTCTCTCTCTCTCTTTTCTCTCTCTCTCTTTTCTCTCTCTCTTTCTCTCTCTCTTTTCCTCTCTCTCTCTATCTTTCTCTGACACACACTCATGCGCACATAAACACACGTATATAAGGTGTGTGTGTGGAGGGTATATCTGTGTGTGTGTGTCAATAGATAAATAGATAGATAGATACATACATACATACATACATACATACACATATATATATACATATATAGCCACATATATATACAATTCAAGACATGCCCTACCCATCTCACCTGTCACTAGTAACTACTGCTAAAGCTCTGTCTCACCCTCATGTCTGTTCCCTCCCACTGCCTTGAGGCCAAAGAGGACCCTGCTGGTCCTACTTCCCTCACTTCATCGTGCTCTCTTTCTCTTCCGATGGGACCCCTCGGGTGTTGACATCACTGCCCTTTCCTTCCAGTTCTGCGCATCTCCACAGCCACATAAAAAGCACCCAGTACACTCTGTAAAGTGGTTGGCATCAGGAAGAGCATCCAGCTGTAGAAACCAATCCAAAGCAGAATGAAACCTGGGGTGGCTCCCAGCCTTACCAGCTCCTACCTACCAAGCCATCCAACCCATGCCAGCATGGAAAATGGACGTTAAATGATGATGACATAGATATATATGTAAAACTCTTTACGATATCACTCCTCATCACTGTTATCTAACACAAACTCTTTACCTATTATTAGAAACTCTGGACTGCTTCATATATATATATGTATATATATGTATGTATGTATGTATGTATATGAATTATGTGTGGGCGAAGGTAATCTCGATGCTATTGCTAAAATTAACACTATTATCATCGATAGCCAGGCAAACTGCTTATCAAGGTTGACCCACTGAACAAAAAGATGAACTGTTAAGGAATATAGTCATTTTCATTCCTGTACATCTGATAAGAGATATCAGAACAAACTTCATATTGTCTGACACTGATTACATTGAATTCAAGTGGTGTTTTCTCTAAATGTTTTCACATCTAAATTATTTATCCAAAAATACAGATACACAATTAAATGACTAATATCAGCACTGGGTTCTAAATCACACAAATGAATTTCTTATTTTCTTTATTGCCCACAAGGGGCTAAACATAGAGGGGACAAACAAGGAGAGAAGACAAAGGGATTAAGTCGATTACATCGACCCCAGTGCGTGACTGATACTTCAACAAGAAATATGATTTATTGTATTGCTGTCGCCAGTGATATGCCCTTCTGGCAAATTTGAAACCTCTGACTGCCAAAACCCAGATATACGACCTTAGCACCAGATGCTTCTTTGCACCACCTGCACCAAAGTCACTGCCACCAGCCAACTCCTTGAGGAGGACTGCCATTTACCAATCCCCAACTTTTACCAAACCCCAACACACACCAATCCCCAACGCTTACCAATTCTCATCGCTTACCAATCCCCAATGCTTGCTTTTTGCATGTATACTCACACACATGCACGTGTGAGTGTACGTCTGCATGTGTATGCATGCATGCATGCGAATATACATATGTACATATGAATGAATATGTATGTGTGCATGCATTTGTGCATGTGCACGTTCATCCAAGTGTGTGTGCATGTGCAGACATGTGTGTGCACCCATGTACAGATGCACATGCTCACATCAATATACACATGCATGCAAAACTATATGAGTGCATCTATTCAGCCACATATGGAACTATATACTCGCACGTGCTGCCCCCTTTTACTTCCAGCCCCCAACAATCTGACTGATTTCCTAATCTCCACATGGTCTATTTCCTGTCTATTTCCATGCAGTATTTTCCAACTAACAGTTACTCATATATCGACATCAAAGCATGACACCGTGTCATCTTCTTCGACCAATCGCAGCCCTCCTTATGGCAATGTCAATCAAATTCTGTCATTCAAATTCAAAATGGCTGACGACTAGCACCACACTTGAGACTCAAGAGTACCAAGTTGAAACAGACTGTTTTGATCCATGCATGTAACTCCCAATAAACTGGTTGAGTGCCCTTCTTTCATTTGTCCACTCACTCGTATACGTGTGTGTGTGTGTGTGTCTGTTTAAGTCACAATATATGATGTTGTTGTTGGCACTCCGTCACTTACGACGTCGAGGGTTCCAGTTGATCCAATCAACGGAACAGCCTTCTCATGAAATTAACGTGCAAGTGGCTGAGCATTCCACAGACACGTTTACCCTTAACGTAGTTCTCAGGATTATTCAGCATGACACAGAGCGTGACAAGGCTGACCCTTTGAATTACGGGCACAACAGAAACAGGAAGTAAGAGTGAGAGAAAGTTGTGGTGAAAGAGTACAGCAGAGTTTGCTACCTTCCCATGCCGGAGCCTCGTGGAGCTTTAGGTGTTTTCGCTCAATAAACACTCACAACGCCCGGTCTGGGAATCGAAACCGCGATCCTATGACCGCGAGTCCGCTGCCCTAACCACTGGGCCATTGCGCCTCCAACACAATATATGATATTACTCATAAAAAAAGCTCATTAATGGAACATTCTACAAACCAGACATAATATACAGTACAATACAAGAGAATGTTAAGGAGTGTATAAAGTCATAAATGACAGAGAAATATATATATTTATGTGCATGTGTGCATATATTTCTTTATATATATCAGCAAAATACATACATTAAGAACTATTAGAACGATTTCTTTATTTTCTTCCTTGAATGATATTAATATCAATAATAAATATAAAAGAGAAAAATAAATATTTCTATCAACAAGCTTTGGATTAGAAATGATTTTTTTCCCAAAGTTTCAAGTATTAAGTTATGCTTATCACCAAGAAACATTATCTATTTCAGTTCCTGTTCAACTTGAATGCTTTCCTTTAGTTACAATATCTTATTCATAACAGGAACAGAAGAAAGTTTTTGAAATAGTATCATGAAAGCCACAACTGGGCAGCATGACGCTAAAGAATGGGTAAAAAAAAAAATGTGATGCAAAAAAAAAAAGCTGTGGGGCAACCAAACGAATATATACATATATATATATATATATATATATACATACATACATACATACATATATATATATATATATATATATATATATATATATATATATATATATATATATATATATATATATATATATATATATACATACATATATATATATATATATATATATATATATATATATATATATATATATATATATATATATACATACATACATATATATATATATATATATATATATATATATATATATATATATACATAATTAAGGGATCAGCAAATATTTGCTTCACCACATACCGAAGTTCCAGTATGTGGTGAAGCAAATATTTGCTGATCCCTTAATTATGTTTATAAATGTATATGAACTTTTAAATAAGTTCTCCACCGATAATGGTGTTTACATACGGAGGGGCTTGGTAAAAATTATTAATAAATTAATAAATTGATAAACCTTTACCCTTTAATTTGTATATATATATATATATATATATATATATATATATATATATATAGGTTCAAAAAAAGACAAGAAACAATAACAAAAAAACAACAAAAAACAATAACATATATATACATATATATATATATACATCATAGTGTTGGGAGTGAGCACTAGTGATGGTGACATTATGCCTCTGTTCATCTTTCCACGTGGCCTCAGATTTGACCATAGCCCTTCTCAATCAGGGTTGAATTAGTGCAAAATATGTACATCAACAGAAGATGTGTTGGAAAGAACCCTGTCACTACTACAACTAACACAACAAGAACAATTACTACTACTGCTGCTGCTGCTTTTATAACACCTGCTACGTCAATGACTTCAACATTAACATTTTTGTATGAGAAAAATAACTGTAATGAGGTTTCAGGGAGGTCAGCTATTTCTGGCCAGGCCTCAGCAGTACCACCTGTGATGAATTGTCATTCTCTTTATTAATCAGTATTAATCCCTATGTCTTTGTTAAACAGGTGGAACAAAAGAATGTGTGTGTGTGTGTGTGTGCGTAGAGGGTGGGGGGTGCATGTTTAGTCACTTCTGGGTGGGTCAGTAGTAAAGGATGTGAATGAATAGGAAAGCATGAATAAGTGGACCTCTAAGGAGGTTAGGTATTCCCTAAGTATTCCAAAGGATTGGCGACATTAGTTTGAGAATAATAAAACAAGTGGGAGAAACAAAATGTATGAGAAACAAATGTATAAGAAGCAGATGCTTTCCAACAAAGATACAAGGTTCCTTCATAAGAATGTAGATAATGTAAACAATATCACATTTTAACCCTTTGGTGTTTGCATTATTCTGCCAAAATTAACGCTTTTTTATTCACATTGTTTTGAACTAAATCATGCCATTATCTTGTAGCTATGAGATTTTGATGAGGTAGCTGTTAATTTTTTAAATGATATTGTAGGGTTGGTGTGAGAGACCAGATCCAGCCAGTTTGAACATAAAACAGGCAGAATACTTTTGGCTGGATATGGTCGGTTTAAATGTTTAAGGGTTAAACCTGAGAAAAGTCTTGCATATCTTAACTGTTCCACTTACAGACTGTATTTGCAATGCACAAATCAGTTGGTTGTTTCCTTTTTCTGAAGACCCAAGCTTACCCAGACTGACAGTTAGATGAATGTTCATTTGTTTGTTTGTTGTTTGCTGCACATAGCACCACTTCTTTGTGGGCCAAATCTCTTGGTGTGGTCGCACACATATTTTTTTTTTTTTATGCAGGCATGCTCCAGGTTCATTCAAGTGCAGATTTTTACATAGAAAAATTTTATTTGTTCATCTGAGACCTGACCTGATGACAACAAAAGAAGGCTACTAACCTAGTAAGTAACTTCATGGAAATTAGGTTTCATGAAAAAAGAGAGGAATGTGCATCGTTAATAAAAAAAAAATTGAACTATTTTTCTTACGTTTTCAAAATAGCTTTTATGACACTTGTTGTTGGCACTCCGTCGCTTACAACGTCGAGGGTTCCAGCTGATCCGATCAACGGAGCAGCTTACTCGTGAAATTAACGTGCAAGTGGCTGAGCACTCCACAGACACATGTACCCTTAAGGTAGTTCTCGGAGATATTCAGCATGACACATAGCGTGACAAGGCTGGCCCTTTGAAATACAGGTACTACTCAGTTTTGCCAGGTGAGTAGACTGGAGCAACGTGAAATAAAGTGTCTTGCCCAAGGACACAACGCGCTGCCAGGAATTGAACTCACGACCTTACGATCATGAGCTGAATGCCCTAACCACTAAGCCACGCACCTTCACTAGCTTTTATGACACAGGAAGAGAATAACACATACATGTGTGTGTGTGTATACATGTGTGTGTGCATGCAGGTATGTGTGTATACATATGTGTGTGTTATTTCTTATTTCTTTATTGCTCACAAGGGGCTAAACATAGAGGGGACAAACAAGGACAGACAAACGGATTAAATCGATTATATCGACCCCAGTGCGTAACTGGTACTTATTTAATCGACCCCGAAAGGATGAAAGGCAAAGTCGACCTCGGCGGAATTTGAACTCAGAACGTAACGGCAGACGAAATACCGCTAAGCATTTCGCCCGGCGTGCTAACGGTTCTGCCAGCTCTCCGCCATTATTGTGTGTGTGCATGCAGGTATGTGTGTGCGTGAGTGTGTTCATGTGTGTGCCTGTATGCATGTGTGTGTGCATGCATGCATGTGTGTGTGTGTGTGTGCGTGTGTGTGCATGCCTGTGGTTATACATAAATATACAAAAGAAAATTCCTAGACAAACCATCTTTTTTATAAGCTATACAAACAGTGAGCATGTGTCTGTGTCTACAAGTAAATGTCTGTCTTTGAGAATTCTATAGCATCCGAAGTGAATTCGGCAGGCAGCATTAGAAAGTTACAGTACCGTGTAAATATGGAGATTATATTTAAGAAAAACTCACCCACCCTACAAACAATATTGCACGTTAAGTGAATGACTGTGTTTGTGTCATGTGACATGCAAATTAGTCATGTTATATGCAAAACAGAATAGCTGGTCTTAGTTTTATTTTCTAATGCTTTTTTTTTTGGCAACATTTTAACATCATCATCATCATCATCATCATCATCATCATCATCATCACCGTCATCATCGTCATCATCATCGTCATCAACATCATTTTAATGTCTACTTTTCCATGCTTGCATGAATTTATCACGGCAGATTTGTTTTCCAAGCAAACCAGCATTTTCTCATGACCTGACAAATCCCTCACAGTATATTGCAAACTGAATGACACAGGTTCCACGATAGTGACAAATCATATTCCAACTATCATGAGATGTCACAACAAGGTGACACAAACATACACACACTCACACACACGCACACAAACATACACACACACACACACACACACACACAAATACGCACATACACACACACTCACGCACGCACACACATATGTATAAAACATACATGTACATATATATGTAAGTAAAAATATACGTATATGTATATACATATATACGCTTATGTATATGTATATAACTACCCACAATATATGTCAGTAGTTTGCGATTTCAGGATCAGGACTAAATGGCTGCCCAGAAGACGACCAGTGTGGAAAAGAAGGGTCGGGAAGCTTAAGGATTCCCTGAATGGACAGAGATTTAGAGACATATTACTGGTGCGCTCCAGTGTATGTTTTGGCATGGTTTCTACAGCTGGGTGCCCTTCCTGATGCCAACCATTCTACAGAGTGTACTGGGTGCATTTCACATGGCACCAGCACTGGACACAGTCACAAACATTGGTTGATGCAATTTGTGAAGATAAACTATTTTGTGACATTCTCTGCAACTCTCACAGGTCCATAAACGGTGCTGCAAAAGAGAAATTCTTGCATTAAATAATAAAACCATCGAGATGGTTATTAACCCTTTGGCATTTAAACCAGCCATACCCAGCCCAAAATATTCAGCCTATTTTACGTTCAAACTGGTCAGATTTGAACTCTCACGGCTACCCTACAATGTTATTCTTAAAATAAACAATCACATCATTAAAATCTCAAAGCTTGTAAAGATAACGAACGATTAATTCTAAACATTTGACGTAATAATCTGAATGTTAAAGGGTTAAACAAATGTTTAAACAGTTGCATTGCATGGATTTGTCAACAAATTTGCAGACATTATTTTAGATCTCAAACAAAATGTGAACAGCATCACTGAGTTTCTTGAAACTGTCTGGTGGTGTGTCACATTTACACACTCACAGAAGAAAGGATTATTCTTTTATTCTTTTACTTGTTTCAGTTATTTGACTGTGGCCATGCTGGGGCATTGCCTTTAGTCAAATCAAATCGACCCCAGGACTTATTCTTTGTAAGCCTAGTACTTATTCTGTCGGTCTCTTTTGTCAAACCACTAAGTTACGGGGACCTAAACACACCAGCATCGGTTGTCAAGCAATGTTGGTAGGGGGGGGGGGACAAACACAGACACACAACATATACACATACATATATATGACGGGCATCTTTCAGTTTCCGTCTACGAAATCCACTCACAAGGCTTTGGTCGGCCCGAGACTATAGTAGAAGACACTTGCCCAAGGTGCCACAAAATGGGACTGAACCCAGAACCATATGGTTGGTAAGCAAGCTACTTACCACACAGCCACTCCTGCACCAAATATTTTCTTAGCAATATGGGTGCTTTGAATTTGTGTAAATAGCACAAAGTTGAGAGCCAAACAATTAATGTCTCACTTGGCTAAAGCAAAACTATTGACAGGCTGTGTTATTGGTAAAGATGTGTTTCACCCAAGAATTTTAATAATTGCTAAAGTAGTGACCCCGTTTCAATTTAAAGGGCAGTTGTTCACAGTCAGTATTTGTTTTGCTGTGTCCATCAACAAACACCCAAAAGGGACCAAATACTGAAGATGGTTTAATTGATGATCCCAACTGGATGGTCCCTACTTTTCTTGTGGTTATTAGCATGTTGTTGTGTATGCGATTCAGAACATAAAGAGACGCCTGTTTGTGTGAACACCACAAAGGTACACAGAGAACATTGTTTTATAAAGAAGCTTTGATATAATGTAAGTAGACATTCATTCACCAGAGCATTCATTCATTGGTTCTTTGTCTTGGACATTGCCAAGTACAGAGGTGTGTGTGTGTGTGTGTGTGTGTAAGCATTCTAGCATGTATAAACACACACACAATTATATATATATATATATACATATATATATATATATATATATATATATATATATATATACGTGCATGCATATCGTATATATTTATGAGTATATTTATATGTATGTATATATTTATATATGTACATACACACACACACATATAACTATGGATGAGCATATTTGTATGCATATATGTATATGTGTATGTGTGTGTGTGTATATATATATATATATATATATATATATATATATATATATATATATATATATATAATGCAAAGAATATGCATGCATGTATATACACATATATGTACATACTTACATGTACATGTGTATATAGATGCATATCAGGGTACAGGATGTTAGAACAATGAACTACAGACAACGAAACGAACACATAGGAAAACAGATAGTCACTTGGAATTATTCCTTCGTCAACTGCCTCTATCCTAACTAGACGTTTCGAAGATAATATATACATACATAGGCGCAGGAGTGGTTGTGTGGTAAGTAGCTTGCTTACCAACCACATGGTTCCGGGTTCAGTCCCACTGCATGACACTTTGGGCAAGTGTCTTCTACTAGAGCCTCAGGCCAACCAAAACCTTGTGAGTGGATTTCGTAGATGGAAACTGAAAGAAGCCCGTCGTATATATGTATATATGTATGTGTGTGTATATGTTTGTGTGTCTGTGTTTGTCCCTCCAACATCGCTTGACGACCGATGATGGTGTGTTTACATCCCCGTAACTTAACGGTTCGGCAAAAGAGATCGATAGAATAAGTTCTAGGCTTACAAAGAATAAGTCTTGGGGTCGATTTATTCGACTAAAGGCGGTGCTCCAGCATGGCCGCAGTCAAATGACTGAAACAAGTGAAGAGAGAGTATAACAAAGAATTTAGTAAAATATCTTCGTTATCATTAAGCTAGTAATTAGGAACATAAATGGTGACTAAGGTTTGCTGGAAGATTTTAATTCAAAACTTATGAAAACAAGACATTTGTACTACAGAACCAGAGGTGGTTTCAGCTGGGTTGGCAACGAAAGGGTTAACACAGATATCTATTACAAGTGAACTTCCAAATTATTTTCAAACTGTGACCGCATTCTGCAAACTGGTCAACTGTGACCAGCAGTGTTTAGTAGGTTGTTCTCAAAGCGGTGTTACAGGTATCTCCTCCAATCTGGAATTACAAACGTTGGCAGGTCAGCTTATTAGATGTATAGTAGCAATAGACTAAAATTACAGTTACAAAAGTCTCACAACTTCTGGAATGCACCTCGTAGACTGAGGAGGGGAACAAGTCACAAAGCAAGGGCAGTAGAAAGGCCAGAATGGATAGCTGAGAAGGAAGGACATGAAAGGGAGGGTAGAGTGGTCAATAGCCTTGGGTGTGTCCATTTGCTCAGATGACTAAGGAGGGTAATAGGGGAATAGGACAGAGAGTGTGGAGGTACAATGGCCCAGTGGTTAGGGCAGCGGACTTGCAGTTTCGATTCCCAGACCGGGCGTTGTGAGTGTTTATTGAGCGAAAACACCTAAAGCTCCACAAGGCTCCGGCAGGGGATGGTGGCGAACCCTGCTGTACTCTTTCACCACAACTTTCTCTCACTCTTACTTCCTGTTTCTGTTGTGCCTGTAATTCAAAGGGTCAGCCTTGTCACACTGTGTCACGCTGAATATCCCCGAGAACTACGTTAAGGGTACACGTGTCTGTGGAGTGCTCAGCCACTTGCACATTAATTTCACGAGCAGGCTGTTCCGTTGATCGGATCAACTGGAACCCACGTCGTCGTAAGCGACGGAGTGCCAACAAAGGACAGAGAGAAAGAGAGAGGGCGTAGAGAGAGAGGGGGGTAGAGAGAGAGAGAGGGGGTAGAGAGAGAGAGAGAGAGGGGGTAGAGAGAGAGAGAGGGGGTAGAGAGAGAGAGTAAAGATGACTGCAGGATCAGAATACATAGCAGGCTTACAACAGTTTTTGTCTGCCAAATTCAGTGAGAAAACACTGTTCAGACAAGTGCTGCAGTGGGAGAGACTTGCCCTCTGTGATACACTAGGGCTGAACTTAATACCACATGGTTGTGGAATGTACTTTTTAACTACACAGTCGTGAGAGAGAGAGGGAGAATGAGAGAGGATGAAAGTGAGAGGGTGAGGAGGAGAGGAGGAGAGAGAGAGAGAGAAAGGAAATGGGTGTAAGTAAGAATGCTGAAATGAAATAGGTTAAAACAATAAATCATATATGATAAAACACACAAATATATAATGGTAAAATAAAATAGTTTTATTCTTTCTAAAGCATACAAAATAAAACAAAAAAAAAAATATCCAGTAACATTTTTTGAAAACCTGATGGTAAGAGAGTAGTTTTCATGAGCAGGGAGAGAAGGAGGATTCAATGACATTCATGCATTTATGAAAGACAGCAGCATGACAAATAAACCTAATTAAAAAAAATAAAAAAAAATGAAAACCTCAAGTGGTTGCCAACAGCTGGTTGTTTGCCTGTGTGTGTATGTATATGCACATACATACATACATTTAAAAAATATACATTGTATATAAAAGTACTATATAGTATATTTGTACACAATACTATAAAGCATATTTTAAATACCATGTTAAGACATGAGACTATGCTGAGTACACATAACATATTGTTATAAATGAATACAGTATGAACATGGTTTTTTTTGTTTTTCCAGAATGACACAGCATTTCAAGATCACCTGTCTGTCTGTTAAACTGGCTTTCAAGTGTATAATATATATCATTTTACATTGGCTTTCCATGCTGGCATGGGTAGGACATCACTGTCGTCATCACTTGCAGAGATATACACATTTATAAATGCGTGTATGTATAAAATTAGCTTTCAAGTATTCCATATCTGCACTATATATATAAATTTAAGTTTCAAGTATTCAGTATAAATATAATATAGATAAAATTAACTTTCAAGTATCATATATATATATATATATATATATATATATATATATATATATATATATAAATATATATTATTATTATATGTATTTATTTTCTCCTAATTAATAAATAACTCAGACAAAATAAATTGGTTAATAGATACCAGGGTAGCAAAGATCACAAAATAACTGTGGTGTAACTCCTGTTTATGAGGTAGAAACTCCTTGATATTTTGGGTACTTGAGTATATATAAAAATTTAATGCAGTTAACATATGTGTTTTAGTCCATTCATTAAATTTTTATATATATATATATATGTATGTATGTATATATGTGTGTGTGTCAATAAAATTAGCTTTATATATATAAATTTAACTTTCATGTATTCAATATAAATATAAATTAACTCTCAAGTATTATATATGCGTGTATAAAATTAACTTTATATATATGTTATGTGTAGAATAGATTAACTGTCAACAAGTGCCAGGATAGATTTATAGATATGAACACTGGATTTTATAAGTCCAAAGGTTTGTTTGTAACCCACAGCTAATAATAATAATAACAATAATAATAAAAATAATCCTTTCTATTATAGGCACAAGGCCTGAAATTTGGAGATAGGGGGATAGTAAATTACATCTACCCCAATGCTCAACAGGTACTAATTTTATCTTTTATCAACCCTGAAAGGATGAAAGGCAAAGTGGATCTCGGTGGAATTTGAACTCAGAATGTAGCAACAGGTGGAATTTGAACTCAGAATGTAGCAACAGGTGAAATACTGCTAAGCATTTCGCCTGGCATGCTAATGGTTCTGCCAGCTTGATAAAAGCCATTAATAACCCCCCACCCCCAGAACACATGACAGTCTAACACAAGGTGCCACACTGAATAAATTATAATTTATTTCTAATTTCAAAAAACAACTCTTTTATGACCACGTGTCAGATGAAATATGCTGCTTCAATTAACCTGGACATCATTTGGAGGAATTAATGACTTTATTCATAATATGCATTTTGTTGATTATTTATATATAGAGAGAGAGAGAGAAAGAGAAAGAAAGAGGTGCAATGGCCCAGTAGTTAGGGCAGCGGACTCATGGTCATAGGATCGCGGTTTTGATTCCCAGACCAGGTGTTGCGAGTCTTTATTGGGCTTAAGCTCCACGAGGCTCCAGCAGGGGTCGGTGGCGAACCCTGCTGTACTCTTTCACCACAACTTTCTTCCTGTTTTTGTGTTGTACCTGTATTTCAAAAAAGGGCCAGCCTTGTCACACTCTGTGTCACGCTGAATCGCCCCGAGGACTACGTTAAGGGTACACGTGTCTGTGGAGTGCTCAGCCACTTGCATGTTAATTTCACAAGCAGACTGTTCCGTTGATCGGATCAACTGGAACCCTTATCGTCATAACCAATGGAGTAACATGACGAAGATATATATATATGTGGTTGTGTGTATAGCCTTAACTTAGTTCTTACATATAATTGTGGTGGAAGGCTTTTAATTCCAATGGGTTTTTGTTTTAGTTTATCATTACCAAAATGCTTCTAGAGAAGGCACCGAGCACTGCCTTCATTCATTATGAACACTTCAAGATTAAGAGTTTTGTCATGTAGGAGGAAAATAATTGGTTTCAGCAGGTTGAATCAGAAGTATTAAATATTAGGGATTTTAATAAATTCTCTTTTTCAATCTTAAATAATAAATAGAAAAAAAAGAGACAGAGATATATTGGGACTCCCTTAAAATAAAAAGAAACCATCTAACATGACCATAAGTGTAACTTGAAATCCTTTATTTAAATGTAAAAGTGACACAGGCATGGTCATGTGGTAAAGAAGCTGGTATTGAAACTACATGGTCTCAGGTTTGATCCCATCACACAGTACCTTGGACAAACATCTGGCATAGTTTCGGGTTGACCAAAGCCTTGTGAGTGAAATTCGGCAGAGAGTGTACAGAAGCCCATCAGAAAGTCGATTTCTGTTCTTAGGTGGTAGACATAACCTGGCCTGGCCCCACTTTAAAAGCACCACCTGGACCTTGGGTACTTTTAGCAGAGATTACTCTGTTGTAAGTATTTGGACCAGGCCTTTGGTCAGAGGAGAGAACTTCCTTCCTCCTATCATACAGGTTTGGAAAATAGTCTTGGACACGGCCGTAACTCCTTTGGGTCGATTAATAAGAATGAAAAAAATTTTAACCCTTTAGCATTCAGATTATTCTGTGAAATCTAAAGCTTATTTAATCACATTATTTTGTATTAATCACACATTATCCTGAAGCTTCAAAATTTCAATGAAGTGATTGTTTCTTTTTAGAATAACATTTCAGGATAAGTCTAAGAGGCCAGATCTGAACAGTTTGCACATAAAACAGGTAGAATATTTAGGCCGGATATGGCTAGTTCAAATGCTAAAAGACTGAAGTTCTCATTAGCTTAGCCTACATATCTATTTTAATAACGGTTTCACAACTCCACACGACTTAGAGTTTCATGGGAGCATTGGACACATCCATCTTTTCAGTCTAGAAGCTCCGACCAAGTCTTGAGAGCTGCTTTCTTTCATTTGTTCACTCACTAGTATACACATCATCATCGTTTAGCGTCCGCTTTCCATGCTAGCATGGGTTGGACAATTCGACTGAGGACTGGTGAACCAGATGGCTACACCAGGCTCCAATCTGATTTGGCAGAGTTTCTACAGCTGGATGCCCTTCCTAACACCAACCACTCAGAGAGTGTAGTGGGTGCTTTTACGTGCCACCAGCATGAAGGCCAGTCAGGTGGTACTGGCAATGGCCACACTCAAAATGGTGTATTTCAATTGCCACCTGCACAGGAGCCAGTCCAGCGGCACTGGCAACGATCTCACTCAAATATATATATATATATATATATATATATATATCACATATAGTCAATATGAAGTTAGTGAATAATTGCTAAATGATCGGTTTGCCAATACAGAAGTCAAATTCACTCCCTGCCTATAGCTGGCAAAGAGAGAGGGGGTACAATTCCCTCTGTATCCTACTATTGGTAAAGAATATGAATGAAAATTACCCAAAGGAACCCATTCGCTTGAAACAGCAGTCAAATCTCTCCACACCATTTTAAAAATCATAAAAGGATGTGGTCTTGTAGAACTTTAAAATAGATGGTATGATCATGGCTTGAATGCTTATGATCATCTCTGCTTGATCACAGTTGACCTGGGGCTAAACAACATGAACATGGATTACAAAGGATGTTCCAATCACCCAATGGTGTTAGGAGACCAAACTACCAAATACACAATGCTAAATATCATTCACCAGACTGTAGTACCACATCAGGTTTTAATCGGTCCTACCTTCAAACCACATATTCAAAGCAGAGACTCCTTTCCGTTGCTACTCTCAGTTTTCTGTTTCTGTGGAAACAAAGCTTGGAGTAGCTCTGACAGAATGAATTCTATGTATTTAGGACTTCCTGTTGTTCCTAAATAAAACACACATACACACAAACATTTATTACCATCATTATTTAACATCGTCTTCCATGCTAGCAATAAGTTAGATGGCTCAACAGTATCTGATCAGCCGAAGGACTGCATCAAGCTACAATGTCTGCTTAGATACCTTAACGCCATTCACTCTACAGAAGTGTACTGGGTACCTTTGTGTGTGTGTGGGGCACTAGCATTTATGAAAATATTATGTAACTTGCAAGGCAGAAAAAACTTTAAAAAAGCCCTATGATCAGTAAATTTACTGATCATAGGGCTTTTTTTAAAGTAGCAGAGAAAGTAGTGGTTTTTGCATCCACCAGGTTTTGAGAAGTGAACATGTGACAGAACAGGTGTCTTGCTGTAGACTACAGTGTAGGGAGTATACATGGATGGAAGTTACATATTACACATGCACACGCATCTTAACCCTTGCTTTAGAATGGATACACCACATCTCTGCATGTCATAAAAAGCAATAAAATAGGAAAGGCATTTGGCTGTTAAACAGTGCCTCAAGAAACAAAAAAATCTATCCAACCCAAGCTAGCATGGACACGCAGGTGTAAATCTGCTGAGATTTTTATAGAGTTTTAACCATGAATTAGTTATTAAAGTTTCAAAGTTCAAACTCTGCCTAGGGAAATATGTCAAGTGTGTGTGTGTGGGGGGGGGTGTATAGACTCAGGGCAAATGAAAAAGGATCAGAAATAAACTGAAAAATGAGTCGACAGTAACAAAACTACTCTCAAGGATTTGAAAAAAAAAAAAACATGTCTGAAAGAGGAAGGTTCTAAGTAGAAAAAAAAATAATAAATCAACAACAAATTTTTTTTTTTTTTCTCCAATTTTAGTGAAAGAATATTTATTCTTAAAAAAAAAACAAAAAAAAACAGAAAACATGAAAAGAAGATAGCAAAACTCTGAGATTCAGCATTAGAGTAAAAGCAATAAATATTCTCTCATCTGAGAAATATTTTTATTGGGGGGGGGGAGAATTTATAAATACCAGCAGGTTTTCAGTTTAAAACTTTTTGTAAGCTTCGTTATAAAATGAATGGATGGATGGATGAGAAAAGAACAGGAGGGAAGAAGATTGAGCAATGAATGAACACTTGCAGTCGTTCAGATTAAACGAAGGTAACCAGAAAAACTGCAACGAATATATAGATATATTTTTTTTGTTTTCTTTCAAGATATAAATGTATTATATACTATATGTATATATATATATATATATATATACATACAGATATAAAGGGAAAGAAATAAAGGAGGTGGTATATAGATATGTACTAGCATCCTTCAGAAACAATACATTTGCATTTTATTCAACTTGCTTATTTTTCTTTTGTTTTGGGCAAAGAAAAAAAAAAAAAAAAAAACATAAAATTTAGCTGTCATGTGTATTATGGTTCAATAGCTGGAAAAAGAGGGGGGGGGGTAAACAGAATCCACTATAAAAGAATTAAACATGAACAATGTGATAGAGTAAAAAAAAAATAAGTGGGAGGGAAATTTTTTAGGTCTCAAATATGAAGGTTTTAAAATTATTTCACTCAATTTACTGAGAGATAAAATGAAAGCTTAATGTGAAAGCAATCAGTTGAAATTGATCCTACAATTCCTAGTTTGCAACAGCAGACGATAAAGTCATGACAACTTAGCCCTTAATTAAATTCGTGGTTAGCAAAAGAGTACAAAGTACAACGAGTGAAAGGAAAATGAGAACAGAGGGAGAAAAAGCAACGTAAATCGTAAGCTTTTCAGTTATGTTCCTCCTCATATTTCACATACTATAGCTCATTCTTGCAAACGTATTTAAATAGATACCAGTAATACACTGTCGTTAAGTCGGCTAATTTATATTTTCTTTCCCACCTGCTTTATGAATAGACATTTAGTAACTTAAGTGCAACAATTCAATCGACAGGCTGACAGCATGTTGTTAGACATGACACGAATTAATCAGGTACAGGGTCACTTATATTTTGATAGGACAGCTAAATATAGAGGGTTGTGTTTTAATTACTAAATAGTTGTTTTAATTAGCAGCATTTAATTTGAGAAATAACAACAAAGAAGTAGATAAACTATCGAGATTACCAATTTAACGGCTATGTTTGTAGTAAACTGGTTATGACGGGGAAAATAAGACATGATCCATCTTCACCAAGAAGTTTTTCTATATAAAGAGCCAACAAGGGAATGCGGCAAATACAAGGTAAACTCCCTAAAAAAAAAAAGAGGGAGGGGGATAAAATATATCCTACATACATTATGCGTGTAAAAAAAAAGAAAAAAAAAGGGGCAAGTTAAAGATTGAGCGCCTGTGTCTAGTTATTTAACCAGAACAGATTGAGGATGAGGGGGGGGGGACTAAACAACCACCGCCTACAATGACGATGAAAATTATAAAAACTAAACTTGGGAAACTTTAAAAAGGACACCGGTTCCACTGAGCAAGTATTTAGATTTGTTGGGAGAGGGGTTTCCCTGTAGTGAAAATATCACAGTCAAAGACAGGAGAATAATAAACAGGGTTTTTTCTATTACGGTAGGGATGTCAAGTTTTGACGGGGGAGGAGGATGGGGGTTGCATCATGTCTTTAGAAAAAGACTTTTGTCTCACAACGGCTCACTCAAATCAGTGAGCCTCAAACAAACATTTACAGTGCAGTCCACCTGTTCATTAGGTGTACCTTGTAAGGGTGCAGAGTTAGAAGACAAGGCTGTGTATGTCATCAGTGATGTCTCAAAGATTTGATGGATTTGCATTGACATTCATAAGCATTAAACCATGCAGAGATCAAAGCGCCATACCAAAGGAACCAATAACAATTGTTTGAGCTGTGTATGAATAAATTCCTCCAGATCTGCTTTCTTTTATTCTAATGACGATTAGTCCCTTAATATTAACAGTAGCTGGACTTCATTGGAACATCAAAACAAAACAAAAATATCCAGAATCTATTACATATTAAATTATTTGAGGAACTGCGTTTTCAAGCATAAACCTCTGCTACTGGCTCAACCTGAAATATTGGTTTCTAAACACAAGCACACGGCCTCACATTTGAGGGGGTAAGATAAAAAAAATTGCCTTAAATACTTCACTGGTACTATATATTATCCATCCCCCAGAAAGGGTTGGCTTCTTTTTTTCTAATCAATACGTCTGTTAAATATAGACTGTCATAGTTACATTTATTTTATATTTGTTTGTAGTTCAGATCATAGATACAAACATGTTGCTGTTTGGCTAGGAAGAGAGTCCAATGAAATTAGATCCAAAACATTTTAGGAATCCGTTGAAACAGTAGCGACGAAGTTATATCTGGATTTGCAGACTTCTTAATAAAAATAGAGGAAATTAAAAGGCTTTGTTGGTTCTTGTAGAATTGAGCATTCCCTAACATCTGTAATACAAGTGTCTTTATTAAACAATGGGGAAGAGAAGATGAGAAAGGAAAAGAACGCAAACAGGAATACTATTTATTTATTTCTTCCTTCCTCAGTAACGAGATTAAAGATTTATTAGAAGCTATGAGTGATATTATGTCTGTCTGAATGGTATTAACGACGACAGCTTTAACTAAGAATCTAAAAGTTGGTTGCTTGATGGTAGACTGGACATGCTGAGAGCTAAGAGTGATTGACCCAGAACTACAGTTACCAGACGTAGCAAGGACAGCGTATAGTGCATAAATATCTATTTCCAATGAACAGACATTGAGTAATAAATATTTGGCATGCCAGCTTCGCTTTAAATTTAGCTTCCTATTTTAATTAACAAACTAATCAAATACTTTCAGAAAACAAAATTACGCTAACCTCCGGGCACTTTTATCTCTTATCACCCCACGTTTAAAATTGTGTTTTTGTAATCCATCAAGAACACGCCAAGAAGTGGAGTTAGTAAAGATACTCACTCAAATGATTACTTTGACACCTAATAATATTTTTTTCTTTTTACATTCTAACATCTTTCTCGTAACGCCAACCTACAATAACCCATTATAGCCTCTAGGAGCTATCATTCGACACTCCCGCAATTCCTTGTTAAGTATCTTACCGACAGCTCTTGAATATCGTCCTTCAATAGGAAAAAAAACACACACACACACACACACACACCTTAGTTTTCATACTGTTGTGAGTAGTGCTCAGTAATAAGCCTCAACAATAATAAAACTTAATCTTGAAGGGTAACAGAGAAGAACCAGTGATGGTTGCTATGTAGTGCCGATGTAGGTGAGAACATTACATCACATAAACGAGAAGTCATAAGAAAATGCATCGTTGCCGAGTTTATACATTATTTATATGGCAAAAGATTTGGGTCAGCATTATTACACATCTATATAGAATATTACCAAACAATAATTCCTAACTTTGTCGACGAAGGAAAAGTTTGTTTAATCGATATCAAGTAGAACCCGGTATTTTGACTAATACTAATTCTATCGACCTTCCACTAGGTCTCCAGTATAAGTAATGAATAATTAAATAAATACATCACTTTGAGACAGATTGGTAGCACTGCTCTTTTAGCATAATTACAACACAGCTTAGAGGGAATCTAGTTCCACCTCATGTAGAAATATTTCGGAATGGTAACGGCAAAGATGAGGGACCCAGAGCACAGGACCCACAAAATACATCAAACAACACTGGTAGTCTTGGAGGACAAACACACACGGATATTTTATATGTATAGATTGTGCGTGTATATATCATATATATATATATACACACATACATACATATTAATATATACATACATACTATATGCACATGGATATTTTACATGTATAGATTGCATATATGTGTATATATATTATACACAGACACGCATATATATATATATATATATATATATATACACATACATACTATATGCACATGAATATTTTACATGTATAGATTGTATATATATTATACACACACATATATATATATACACAGATTGTATATATACGTGTATGTGGATATATATTATGCACACACAAGTTTATATATATATATATATATACACACATGGATATTTTACATGGATAGAGTGTATATATACACACACAATTATTACATATATATATATATATATAACACGTATATTCCATATAATATATATATATACACACACACACACACACATACATACAGGGAAAGAAAGGTAAAGGAAAAATCTAAAAGTCCGATAACTCCCGTGTAGGACAAAAAGCCACACCCTGGTTTAGAATAAATTATTATCGATAGGGAAGGATGAAAGACATGGAATTGTTTTTATTAATTTCATATATTTATTTTAAAGGGGGGAGGCATATTTTGGTGGGGAGCATAAAGTTTATTGCTTTCTCAAGGACGAGCGACGTACATTAAGAGTTTCAACAGGCAATTTTGAAACTGGGTCGCGGATGCGATTCACCGAGAATTTTGTTGCTAACACGACAACCTCCACTACCCATGAAATCTATTTAATTATTATTATTAGGCTATGCTCAAGGCCAGACAGTTATGGGTGAATGGTATGTATATGTATACATATATATATATATATAAATATATAGTTTTAGGGAAAAGAACCAAGGTTCATGAACTCATCGATGAAAATCCTGTCACATATAGGAAAATTAAAAAGCTCTGTAAAGCTCAATTTAATTTTAATTTTTTATAAATTGATTTTAATTGGGCTTTTACCTGTAATTTTGGATTTTGTCCCTAATATTATTATTGTTATATATATATATATATATATATATATATGGTTGCATGTTTGATCGTCCGTGAAGTAGCTTTAACAGGGATTAGAGAGAAAGTTGTGAACTTGGCTCCCCGTAAACTTTAATAAGAACCACTTAGGACACATTTACCCAAGAAATGTCTTGATTTAAAAGGGAAGAAAGGGGTTGCTTTTTTTCTTAAATGGAAGTATGTAAGGGGGTATTTTACAGTTAAGCAAATGGACAACAAAAAAAATAATAGTGATTCAATTCAACAAATTAATTTTCAACAATACACAGGTATAAGGAGTTGAAAAAAAATCGAATGTAACAACTTTAAGGATTATCCATGCGATAATCTTTACCAAAAATCCAAAGAAAAAACAATGGAGAAAATCTTGAAACAAAAAAAAAAAAAAAAAAAAAGAGAACAAAACAAAACGCAAGGAAATATTGCAATAATTAAAAGGCAAATTAGTTGTTTCGTCATTTAAATAACTAGAACATATTACCCGAGAATGAACAATGGGTGGGTGCATGTACTTGTATGGAAGGGAAGGGTTGTATGCACATTTATGTGAAAGCATCTATATGTGAGTAATTAAGGTGGTTTTATTTACCTGCAGCTATTTAGGTTTTTTGTAACTATAAAGGTTTTTCAATTATATGTATGTATTGTCTTGAATGTGTCTTAATGAGTGGGTGGCTGTCTTTAGCTTTTTATATTTTTTCATCATCCGTGTTTGTATTTATGTGCAAGCATGTACACACACACACATATATATATATATATATATATATATATATATAATGTGCGTGTGTGTAATGTCTATGTATCTAGGTGAGTTTTATAGGTTACGTTCTACTGTCACCATGTAGGTGTAGGGAGAAGCAAGCATACATATGCGCACATAACCTGTGGATGTGTGTTGGTCTTATGTATTGAAAACACAAATCTGTCAAGTTTGTAATAAAGAACAAACTCGAAAGTCAAATACATCAAGTTGGTTGTGTTGTTTGTTAAATTTTCTTGTGATGAAAAAAAAAGTGAGTGCAGGTTTTTCAGTATGATTTGGTCGTAGTTGCTGTTACTAGCTGTGTGGAGGTGGTATTGATTTGGGATGAGTGTTTTTGTGTAGTATATACATACATATATATATATATATCCATACATATATATATATATATATATATACTTCATGTGTATATATATATATATATCTCCATGTATATATAATTCATGTGTACATATATTTCCATGTATATATAATTCATGTGTACATATATATCCATGTATATATAATTCATGTGTACATATATATCCATGTATATATAATTCATGTGTACATATATATCCATGTATATATAATTCATGTGTACATATATCCATGTATATATAATTCATGTGTACATATATTCATGTATATATACTTCATGTGTACATATATTCATGTATATATACTTCATGTGTGTGTATATATATATATATATATATATATACACACATATAAAGCCGATAGTTTTGGGGGGTTGAAATAAATTATAGAATGAAGTTAATACAACACCCATTCGTAGAATCATCATCTCCATCAACACCACTACTGTTATTATTACTATTATTATTTTTTTAAACATTATCCATAATTGTTACAGTTTACAAAAGAGCATGCAGGCTCATTAAAACTGAGATAGTATTTTGTTAGCCTGACTGGAACCGACTTCATTCTCATACCTATGGGAGAGATATTTCGCCGTTTCTGTAAAATCCTGCAACAGGTTAAATAATCCACGGAGGTGAAACTTAAACGAATTGGCCACATTTCTTGGTAACTCTTCGCTGCCACTGCTATTCGAACCCACAGACGCGCAATCGTCTTCGTCGGAGATATCCATTGTCGATGTGGAGTCCACTTCTTGGTCTTGATCGCGGTCTTGCTCCGTCGGAGACTCCAGACAGTCATCTTCCAGGTTCCCACAGGTCACTTCTTGTTTGATGGCCTTCAACATGCTGTAGAAGTTGTACAAGTTCTTCGCATCGGAACCGGTGCCCATCAGGGTGCTCTGCTCCGCAGAATACCGGCGCTGGTTGTGCGGTTTCAATTTCAGGTTAACGCTCAGAGCTGGGATGCTGGAGATCGAAGCTGAAGGAGACGGCGGGGCGCTGTAAGAATGATACGGGTCAGAGTTCGAGTTAATGATGGGGTTCGATTCCTGCAAAACCTCCATGTCTCTGAGCCGGCTCGGTATCATGACTGTTGAGTCCATGTGGTTGACGGCTGTAACGAAGTTGCTGAGGGCGGACACGATCGACTGGTGGGTCACCCGTTCTTCGGAAATACTCATGTGACGGACGGAAGGATTCATTATGAAAGCAAGAAATAATATGTATATATAATAAATATTTCAATGGAGAAGAGAAGATAGCTGGATTTAGAATATATCAATATTGAAAATCGCAACAGAGATGGTAATGAATTTGAATGATATCCTTGGTAACTGCGCTTGATTGTGTTTGATTGCTCGTCTGTGATGTGTTTTTTGTTTTTCTTTAAACTGACGGAAGAAATCCGACAGTGTTTCTTAATGAATATTTCATGGTATTTGACCCAGAGGTATATATGGTGATTATAATGAGAGAAAAGGCGAAGACAAAGTGCAGTGAGGGAGGAAGAAAGAGTGAGAGAGGGAAAGCGGAGACAGTAATGTATTATAGAGAGAGGGAAAACAGAGGCAATAATGTATTATAGAGAGAGAAAAGGGAGGAGCGAGAGAGAGAGAGAGAGAAATATCAGCCAACCGTTTCTCTATTCTCATCTCTGATTGGTGAAGAGACTATCACGCGGTCTACACGCTACCATTGACGAAGAATTTCACTCGCACTCCCCTTTCCCTCTTCCTCTCACTTTCTCTCTCTGTATCTTTCACTAATAAAAATAATTCTGAAGCTTCTCTATCTCTCTCTTACTCTCTTTCGCTCTCTTAGTCCTTTATCTCCACCTCCCTCTATTTCTCTACTTTTCCTCCTTTCACTATCCCCTTTTACGCTTCCTTCACCATACTTTTAATGTTTCTCTCTCTCTCTATAAGTTATTTACTTTCTCCACATCTATTTCTTCCCCTCTTACTCTACTCTTACCCTCTTTTTTTTTACTAACTTCAGTAAAGTACTTTTACTCTTTCTCTCTCTCTCTTTCTCATTCCCCCTCTCTCACTCGCTTTTCTCCTCTTATTATTTCTCTCTTCCTTTCTCTCCCTCCTCTGTCTGTCTCTCTTTTCTCTATCTCTTAGTCTTCCCCTCTCTTTCTCTTTACCAACTACAGTATAAATAATTTAATCTTTCTTTATCTATCTCTCTATCAATTTTCTTATATATTCTCTTTTTCCCCACCTCACCCAGCATAGACTAATGATTCAGTTAACTTTCTCACCACCGCACCTTGTCATCCTGCACACGAACACTCCAATAAAACAAAACCGTGTGTGAGCTATTATTTTTTTAGAAACTAAATTAATTACTCTGAGAAATTACAGCATGTCAGCTTTCATCACTTGTCCTACGTCTTTCCGCTTAAGGATTGTTCTATTACCTCAGCGAATGGCGTCAAATTAATAGCTTCGAGCTGAAACAGTCCAAATTTAAACTTATATATATGTGTATATATATATATATATATATATATATATATATATATATATATATATGCGAGCAGTGCTTGCTATCAAATGGGCGGGAAATGCGCAGTTTTGGCATTTGAAGTGTCACTTTAATTTGGTTAGAATGGTAAACAAAATAGTTTCGTTGTGGATATTTTCGTTCTGAATTAAGTAGTTTCTAGTACATACATACATTGCATGCATACATACATACATACATACATATTAATGTTTGTTTTTATATCATGTTATTTAAAACAGCTTGACATTAAACTCAATAGTTTTTAGAATTTATTAACTTTTATAATACAAAAAAAAAAAATTTAGAAGGTTGACTGTAACTTCGAAGTTTCGGCTAGCTTATTTTCATCAGGCTGATGAAAGCGAGTAAGTCGAAACATCGAAGTCACTATCAATTTGGCCACTCCCCGCGGTAACGCAGAACCCGGTTGATCATACCATTCGTTTTGGGGTGTCCGGCCCGTCCCCACCTCCAAATCCATTTTCGGCTACTTAATCCTCTCTTTTTTTTTTTTTCTTTTTCTGTTTCTTTGTTTCCTGATAATTAAATTGTGATAAATAAAGAATTTGATCTTTTTCTAGTAAAAGTTTTGTGGATTTGGTAGACTGAAACGTGTGGTTTCCCACAAATATATATGCTTGAAGAGAGATTTTCTTTAACTTAAAGTTATTTATTAAATAAAAACAATTATTCATCTCGGTATTTGGGCAAATGGAAAATTCAAAATATTTTCGTTCCTTTTTTTATTCTACTTTCCCTTTCTTTTCTTTTCTTCCCCCTTTTCCAACCCGTTTTTCCAAATGTCCTGAAGAAAGAGTCACAACCCTAAAATATAGAAATATAAGATAAAAATACAACTTTTTGTTTTTCTTTTCTGTTTCTAGTTTACTTTATACGTTCTTGAATTGTTCCAATCTTACAAAACAAATCACTTTTAATAATATTGTTGATTAATATGCAGGAAACAATAAAATATTTACAAATAATGGGACTCAATATATTTTATAGAGTGAAATCTATTGATGATGTCGATTTGAGCTGGACATTGAGTTTTGCTTGTAACAGCTTGCTCAGCTAGAGAAGTCTTAACACACTAACACACATAGTTTCTTGTATATATATATATATATATATATATCTTAGTATCTCATTCTGCTGGAGGTAATGTAGAGCAACTACTGTTCTAATGAAGCCTATTGGGTTAGTAACATATCCACAGATGTCCCTGTGTCTCCAAAAATCTTTTCTCTCATGGCAAATAGAGTTTAGTGAGTTCCTGATTTTTCAAATTATCTGCACTTTCTTTTGGTGGTTGGTCTCAATTGCCATCAAGTTTTATCCTCTCTTGAAGTAATAATGTTGATAAATTATGAATTTATCTTAAATGGCATATGATATACTGGTCATTTATCATTTTTGTTTAAATACATGCTACTCGCTACTCTAAATTCTTTGACTTGACTCATTTTCATATATATACATATATATATCATCATCATCATCGTTTAACGTCCGCTTTCCATGCTAGCTTGGGTTGGACGATTTGACTGAGGACTGGTGAACCAGATGGCAACACCAGGCTCCAATCTGATTTGGCAGAGTTTCTACAGCTGGATGCCCTTCCTAATGCCAACCACTCTGAGAGTGTAGTGGGTGCTTTTCACATATATATATATAGGGTGCGTAAGGTATTTGAGGACATACCTTTTTTGTGTCACTGTTGCATTTTTTGCTAACTCTGTATAATCTTTGTTTCAGAAAATAATAATGGCAGATGCTCAGCTTACTCAAGAAACGAAGAGACATGCTGTTATTGTGGTTATAAAGGCTGAGCATAGCAATTTAGAAATATCTTGATTTTTAAAAGTTGCAAGATCTTTCATCTACAAAGTTTGTAAGGAGCTAGAGAGACTGAAGATGGAAATGTATCACCAGTATCAAAGCATAAAAAAGCATTCTAAACACTCTGAAACCTGAATTTATCCAGCAAGTTCGACAAAAGAGAACGATAGAATAAGTACTAGGCTTACAAAGAATAAGTCCTGGGGTTGATTTGATTGACTAAAGGCGGTGCTCCAGCATGGCTGCAGTCAAATGACTGAAACAAGTAAAAGAATAAAAGAATCTTACAATCATATTGTTTGTGCACATCTTAAACAGACAATGTTTAAACTCTCAGATGCTCAAAATGTCCTCCTTCAATATTCGCCTGACTGGCCTTCGTGCGGGTGACACGTAAAAGCACCCACTACACTCTCTGAGTGGTTGGCGTTAGGAAGGGCATCCAGCTGTAGAAACTCTGCCAAATCAGATTGGAGCCTGGTGTAGCCATCTGGTTTCACCAGTCCTCAGTCAAATCGTCCAACCCATGCTAGCATGGAAAGTGGACGTTAAACGATGATGATGATGATGATGATGATGATGATGATTGTCCCCTTCATCATCCTCATAGCCAGCCAGCCAGACAGCCAGCCAGCCAGACAGACAGACAGACAGACAGACAGATAGTGATATATTTGTGTTTAATGAATATATTAAGTCTGACTGTGGAATTAAACCCCGTGGATTAACCTCAGGGCTTTCAGCAATCTGGAACTGCCTAATGTCAAATTCCTTGAGGCTTATCACCAATTACTTACCAATTTATTTCACTAATTTATTATTTCATATTACAATTAACGATAAGTGTCGTTGGTTGGCTGTTTCTATGTTTTCATTTCAAGGATTACTGTTTATACGTGCATATGCCTACATACACACATGCACACATGCACATGCACATGCACACACACACATACACATACATAAACATGCATGCATACACACACATGCACATACATAAACAAGCCTGCATACACACACATGCACATACACATGCACATGCATTTACACACATGCACACGCACATGAACACACATACATACACGCACATGCACACACATACATACATATAAACATGTATGCGTGCATACACACACATTCACACAAATATGCATACTTACACACACACACATACATACATACATACATACACACACATATATACACATAAACATATATACATATATACAGACACATGCACAGACACACACACACACATAAACATGTATGCATACACACACGTGCTCACACACACACATGCACATACACACATGCACATACACACATGAACACACACACATACACGCATAAACACGCATGAATACACTCACATGCACACACACACATACACACGCTATTGCAATATCTAACTAGTTGTAATTGGTGATAATATGAGTTTGTGTCAACATGACTTGATAAATAGAAATGTGCACCTAATTTATTACACATGTGCAAAAACTACTAACTGTCAAAGTAAGGAAAATGAGTGAAAGAGACACGAATTAAAGGTTAGTGACGCGTGAAGTGTGATGTGTGAGCAACCTCTATGAAGTCATAGGATGACATAAAGTTAAGCAAGTTAAACTTGCTTAAAAACCTTACTCATTTGTTGAGCTGTCAAGAAACAGAGCTGGGTATATCAGCAGAAAGCTTTATGTGTGTTAGCATATATAAAGGGGTTCTGGAAAGTTCCTGGTTTTAAGGGTATCCTGAATGGCTTGGTTGAAGGCCCAACCTTCTGAGTTTTTTACAGGGCTCAGAACAACTGAAGGACCACTGTAATAAGTGTGTAAATCCGAGAAGGGTTTATATTGAATAAAATCATAATTGACTGATCCTCTTCTTTTTTCTTTAAATCAAAGCCAGGGATAGAGTGGCTTTGTGGTAAGTAGCTTGCTTACCAACCACATGGTTCTGGGTTCAGTCCCACTGCGTGGCACCTTGGGCAAGTGTCTTCTACTATAGCCTCGGGCCGACCAAAGCCTTGTGAGTGGATTTGGTAGACAGAAACTGAAAGAAGCCCATCGTATATATGTATATATATGTATGTATGTGTGTGTGTATATGTTTGTGTGTCTGTGTTTGTCCCCCCAACTTCGCTTGACAACCGATGCTGGTGTGTTTACGTCCCCGTAACTTAGCAGTTCAGCAAAAAGAGACTGATAGAATAAGTACTAGGCTTACAAACAATAAGTCCCCGGGTCGATTTGCTTGACTAAAAGTGATGCCCCAGCATGGCCACAGTCAAATGACTGAAACAAGTAAAAGAGTAAAATAACACACACACATACACACACACAAACACACACATACATATGTACACACGTATGTACATACATATCTGAAAATATGAGATTTGTGAGACAAATACAGAAAATCCTTCTTTAACTAATTCATACTTAAACATCAGCACAAGATAGAAAGGTGGAATGTTCCCAACAAAACTTGTACACAGTCTAAACCTAACAGGCCAGACATAGTTGCTTGGGACAGAAGAAAAGGTATGTATTGCCATACAGGTTAGCTACGTTGCCGGTGGGAATGTCTCTTTAAAAATCAATGAGAAAGAGAATAACAAAAGACAACTGCTGCAAAACTTTCAGCTTCTATTATAGCCATATGAATTCAAATTTATACCAATAATAACTGTTGCACTCAGTTTTGTGAGGAAACGCCTCAGTGACAATCTGGAAAAGCTAGGGCTTTAAAAAAAGAAAACCAACCAGCTAATACAAACTGTAAGCAGACCAGAAGATTATCAGAAAAAAATGACAGATAGTTATGTTCAGACTCTTCTGAATTTCCAACAGTCATATACACAAAATTTCCTGTAACTTCCATGGTTGTTGGAGTTACCATTAATGAAAGACAATATAATGCCTCCTCACTTCTTTCCACAAGGCTTTAGAGTTAACTCTGCTGTCTACCTTGAGGTTCTGGAAACAGTGGTCAAGGGCCGGGTAGTCAGAGCATGCAATGGAAGGCCGTTCATGTTTCAGCTAGACTCTGCATCATCACATAAGGCTCAAGCAACCCAAGGATAGATGGTTGACAATTGTCATAACCACATAGCCCCTAAAATTTTGCCTCCAAACTCACCAGGTCTCAATCCAGTGGTGTCTTATTTACTGTCAGTACATACATATCAAAACAAAGAGAACACAAACACACACACACACACACACACATACTATATATATATATATTTATTAACATTTAGTAGAAGCAACAGAATGAATCAAGGCCCAAGAGCATCATGCTTTAGTACTTATCAAAGTTCAAAGTTCTATATTTCTTGTTTGCATCACCAAACCCATATACGCACACACACACACACACACACACACACACACACACACACACACACACATACATACATACATACATACATATATATATATATAGAGAGAGAGAGAGAGCCACCCATGTATCATTGTTTGAGATAAAACCTCTTGTAGACATACCATATTTAGAGACAAATTATACATTGAAGGAAGGCAGAAATAGGCCCAACTGTCAAAAGCAGCATCCCAAAGTTTTCGGCAATTTTACACTAAGTCCACCTTCAGAATGACCCACAATATGGCCTCTTTGAAATTTAGACAGTTCCAAGGTTTCTTTTGTAGATGGCATGATTAAACAGTCACATATAGAACCTGAAACATAAAGATGTCCATTAGTGATAAAATATAAACAAAATTATAAACATAAAACAATGTTTTATAGTGTGTCTATTTATTTCTGTCATGTCTGTGTGTATATAAATACATATACATAAATATGCTTTATTTAAAAGCAGCAGAAATATAACCAAAAAAACGTTACTCCGAGTTTCACGTCCCCGTTCATCGGACAGTTTTGTTAGAAATGGAGGAAGGATAACAAGCATATTACTCCGGTATACATAAATATGTAAAGGCAGCGAGCTGGCAGAATCATTAGCATGCTGGCCGAAATGCTCAGCGGTATTTCGTCTGTCTTTACGTTCTGAGTTCAAATTCCGCTGAGGTCGACTTTGTCTTTCATCCTTTCGGAGTCAATTAAATAAGTACCAGTTACGCACTGGGGTCGATGTAATCAACTTAATCTCTTTGTTTGTCCCCTCTATGTTTGACCCCCTGTGGGCAATAAAGAAATATATGCATAAATATGTGTATGTGTGTTATGCACACACACACGTATACATATACATATAGAGATATATATATACATACACACACACATGTGTGTATATATATGTATGTATATATATGTATGTGTATATATATATATATATATATATATATATAAATATTTATATATATTTTACTCTGTAAAGGTCAAATTGATTTTAATTTTTTATAAATTGATTTTAATTGAGTTTTTACCTGTAATTTTGGATTTTGTTCCTAATATATATATATATATATATATATATAAATGATGGACTCTCCCATCGAATATGATATATGAGTGTTCAGTGAGAAGGCAAAATAACAATCAAACCAAGTAGATAATCAACAACATTCACATAGCTACCACAACTATTCCCCAATTTATGCAAGTCATTCACTTACTGGGTGACTCCTCATGTGATTCCTCAGACCACCAAAAGCAATATGCATAAGAACATGACATATTAAACCAGCACATGATCTAATTAAGAAATAACAATATAGACAATGCTTGTTTGTGGGAAGACTGTTGTTCTGTTGGTTTATTTTCCTATTTTGTCATATTCACACTTATTATTACCTTTATACTTATACAGATGTACAATCAATGCATCTTGAATTGTTGAGGGACAGTTCTTATTTGTCACATTTTGGGCCATAAGCACTGTCAATTTATCAACCAAAATATTTCCACCACACTTTCAAATTTCTCCAGGAATACCACTCTCTCCTGGAGCTTTCCCATTTGTCAGTTGTTTTATATATATAAACAAGTTGTGTGTGTGTGTGTATGTGTGTGTGTGTGTACACACATACACGCATTCACACACAATTATAAATATATGCTGTGTGTACACATGTTATATATATGTATGTGAGCATGTACGAGGCCAGTATCAAAAAGCTCCTGGTCTAGTTCTGTAGCATGCCAACAGAGGGCAGCACAAAGTTGTGTGCTCAGTGAGAGCTAGCAGTGACTTTCATGAGGCAGTGTGCCAAGTGACATCGCTGTGTTTACTTTGCAAGTTGTGAAATTTGTGTTTTTGTTATCATGTGTATGATGTAGTCTGTGATTTTTGTCATGGACAAGAAGTTAGAGCAAAGAGCTAACTTGAAATTTGGTGTTAAACTTGGGAAGTCTGCTACAGAAACATTGATCATGGTGCTTCAGTAAGCTTACACCAATGAGGCAATGGCTGTACACAATGTTTCAAGTGACAGAAGCACTTCAAAAGCAGACGACAGGGTCACATCTCAATCAAGAGCTTGTTCATGGTTTTTTTTTTTACATCTGTAGTATTGTGCATCAAGAATTTGTTCCTCGGGGACAGACTGTCAATTGAAAGTTCTAATGCAATCTTTTGAAATGTTTGACTGAATCTGTGAAGCGTGAAGAACCGGGTTCTTCACAACAATAATGTACCCTGTCACTGGGGTTTCCTCACTCGTGAGTTTTTCACCAAAAGCAACATGGTATCGCTTCTGTGTCCACCCTATTTGCCAGATTTAGCCCCTGTGGGATTCTGTCTCTTCCTCAAGATGAAAATGCATCTCAAAGGTCACCATTTTAACACTTGTTGTTAAGATCAAGAGCAAATCGTAGAAGGTTCTCAACTCATGGAAAATGACTTCCAGGCTGGATTCCAAAAGCGGCAGGAACCCTGGGGCCAGTGTATGGCTACACAAGGTGACAATTTCAAAGGAGATGATGTGAAAACTTAAGTGAATAAGTTATTTTGTTTTTAACATAATTAGCCTGGGAACTTTTTGATAACACACACAGACACACACACATACAGACACACACACACACACACACACACATACACACACACACACACACACATACATACACATATTTCTATTGATGGTTAATTTTAGATATTTCAAGCAAAACTGCAGTCGTTGACACATCTAGGAAACGGAGCATGGGAAATGACATGGAGGGAAGAATATGTCTGGATAGGTCAAGGAAGGGAAGTGATCGAGTGCAAATCTTTCTCTCTGCCTTAGTGTGTGTGTGTGTGTGTGTGTGTGTGTGTGCGTGCGTGTTTGTAAAGGAGGGAGATTGAGCAAGAACAATATGTCAATAAATGGGTTTTGTGAAGTGAGTAGTTTTATCATTGTTTATATTAAGACGATCCTCTTATAGTGGATCTTGCAAGGTGTTAAGAGGAAGAGGGGGGACGGAGGAGGAGGAGGAGGAGGAGGTGGAGAAGAAGAAGAAGAAGAAGAAGAAGAAGAGCAACAACAACAACAGCAACAACAAGCTGGGGAGAAGATTGTGGTGGTGGTGGTGGTGGTGGTGGTGGTGAGGGCGGCAGTGGCGTTATTTCACTCGTAGACAGAACGGTCTGAGATGTTTCATTAACAAGTGTTATGAAGTTATTGCACCAAAGACTGAAGTAGGATGACTTCTTTGAAGGAAGTAGTGGTCAGAGGGGGGGGGGGGGGCAGGTCAGTTATCTTGCTCAAAATATCAGCCAAAACACTCTCAAATATATCATATTCCATCATTAAAAAAAAAAAACAAGTACAAATTCACATAAGATAAGACATTCCTAATTGAATGGGTTTGCCATGGCTGCAAAGCCTGTGCACATACGTCTGCTTGACATCATAAGCATATCCATTTCAACGGCTTATTTCTAGGCCAGATAGTCGTGACTGCACCCACAGGATGTTTCTTTCCTCTTCATCTCATATGTCAGAGCCATTGTCCATGTCACAAGCTGCTCATCAAATGAATTTTGCCATATAAATTTCTACTGACACATTTAAAACAAATTTGGTGTTTGTGTGTGCGTTTATATATGTTCATTGCTGTGACTGGATATACGTCAGGAGTTCAATATTATCGCAAGAGTATAGAAATATACGTGTGTGTGTGTTGGCACTCCGTCGCTTACGACATTGAGGGTTCCAGTTGATCCGATCAACGGAACAGCCTGCTCGTGAAATTTACGTGCAAGTGGCTGAGCACTCCACAGACACGTGTATCCTTAATGTAGTTCTCAGGGATATTCAGCGTGACACAGTGTGACAAGGCTGACCCTTTGAATTACAGGTACACCAGAAACAGGAAGTAAGAGTGAGAGAAAGTTGTGGTGAAAGAGTACAGCAGGGTTCGCCACCATCCCCTGCCGGAGCCTCGTGGAGCTTTAGGTGTTTTCGCTCAATAAACACTCACAACGCCCGGTCTGGGAATCGAAACCGCGATCCTATGACCGCAAGTCCGCTGCCGTAACCACTGGGCCATTGCGCCTCCACTATAGAAATATATATAAATATATAAATAAACAAACTGAAAGAAAATAGAATTAATGACTTTCTTTATCTAAAATAATTATGAGGAAAAAAAAATCAGAAATGATAGAGGACAGAAAATGGAATTTATGTATATTCCATTTTCCATTTCTATCATTTCTGTTACACTCAATGTACACTGAGGAATTCTTGAGGGAGATCCAACAATGATTGTGCAATAACCATGGATAACACCAGATAGCCATTAACAGTGAATGTGCTTTGTCAGCATTCTACAAGGGACATGTCCAATACATAAAAAAAACTTCAACTTAAGAAACAAATTAATTGAGATTCATTATGGCTGTTTCAGACGTTATTTTTTTTTTTTTTTTTTTTTTTTTTGTATAAATTGATTACATATTTAAAAAAAAAATTTTTTGAAATTTTCGAAATTGAAAATTTGGTTCAGAAAAAAAATATCAAGAAATGGAATTCGTGTTGATCCACTCATTTCAGCAACAAGTAAAAAAAACCATGCCAAAACG
Organism: Octopus bimaculoides; assembly: GCF_046866305.1. Lineage (NCBI taxonomy): Eukaryota > Metazoa > Mollusca > Cephalopoda > Octopoda > Octopodidae > Octopus > Octopus bimaculoides. The sequence goes on along the minus strand of NC_142945.1, from coordinate 49,260,893 downwards.
GACAGTAAAGCTTGATGCAGTCTTCTGGCATGCCGGCTCCCGTCAAACTGTCCAACCCATGCCAGCATGGAAAAACAGATGTTAAGTGATAATGATGATGATGATGATGGCGATGACAATAATGATGATCACAATGATGATGGTGATGGTGATGTATTAGTTATGGAAGATTTATTAATAGCAATGTACAAACAAAACATAGCACTACAGGAAGACAACACCTGTGGAATAAACTATGGAATTAGGTTGGAGAGAATGGGTTTTGTAGGATAATGATGGTGTTGTCGAAAATAAATCTTAAGGGACTTGTATAGAGATATATGAGAAATGATTATTAATAAATATTAAAGCCTTCTCCTAACCCATACCCCCATGGAACATGACATGGCCATTAAAATAATGATGATGACGATGGTGGTGGTAAGTAGCTTGCTTACCAACCACATGGTTCTGGGTTCAGTCCAACTACGTGGCATCTTGAGCAAGTGTCTTCTACTATAGCCTCGGGCTGACCAAAGCCTTGTGAGTGGATATGGTAGACGGAAGCTGAAAGAAGCCTGTCGTATATATGTATATGTATGTATATGTCTGTGTGTCTGTGTTTGTCCCCCTAACATCGCTTGACAACCGATGGTGGTGTGTTTACATCTCCGTAACTTAGCGGTTCGGCAAAAATGAGACCTAGGCTTTCAAAGATAAAGTTCCTGGGGCCAATTTGCTTGACAACAATCAATCTTTGGTCGAAACATATCTAAGTTTATACATATATATATCTCATCCCTCTCACATGCACACACACACTTATATATATATATATATATATATATATATATATATATATATACATATATATCTACATTATAATATATGAATGTGTGTGCATGTGAGGGGGTATAATTGTATGTATAAGTGTAGGTATGTATGTATGTATGTATGTATGTATTAGAATAGATATATAGATATAGTACTTATATATGTATGTGTATATTTATACATACATACACACACACACA